>NC_087255.1:33329700-33494700 GCF_037042905.1 Lytechinus pictus | reverse complement strand
CTGATTGATGAATTGATTGATTGGTTGGTCGATTTGTTTGATTGTTTGGATAGTTGATTGATTGCTTTGTTTTCTTGCAATGGTTTGCAAAATTGCCCCCCCCCCCCAAATCCCTAATTGTTTTAATTGGTTGGCTGGTTGATTGAATGTTAGATCAATTTTGTTGGTTGATATATAAATTGATTCTCCAGTATATCCATTGATTGTTTGATAAATTGTTTGTTTTAAGATTATTTGATTGAGTCTCCATCAGAGCAATTTCTATTGGAGAAAATGTAAGGGATCATTTATAAACCTGATTATAAAGGTGTTTGTAAACACTACTAGTGTATAAAATTTGGTCATGGCTTTCTTATACAGGGTATTCCAGAGTTTGTTCCAGAGTCAGCACCTGAAACGCCTGGAGGTCAACCAGCATCACAGCAATCATCTCAACCATCATCACAGTCCTCATCTCAACCAGGTAACTAGTTTTATTATCTTCTTTAAAGGATATTCTGATTTCAGGTAACCACTTGAGGTCTCAGTGGCATAATAAAGAAACCAAACAGGTATAGTGCCAATTATTTTTGTTTTCATAAATCACCTCTTTCTTGATATATCATAGAAATCGTACAAACAAAGGTAATAAAATATAAACCCAGGATATCTTAACAAACAAGATACAGGGTAACAATAACATCCATGACATAGATGTGAACATAACTTTAAAAAAAATACATACAAGCAACAGAAGTATAAACATTAAAAAATGTATTTAAAGAGTAATGTGAGTGAAGTGCATATTTTGAAAAGAAAATAGAAGCATATAAATTCATCCTCAATACTAAGCCCTTTGTTTTTTTAATTGTTGTCCTTCGACCAACAGTATGTAGACCAAATCGGTTCAGCCCAGGTGGTATTAGACTATCTGTGAAGTAGATCAACTGCTTGTAGACCAGTTTAATATAAACCATTTGATGCGAATGACATTCAGTAATATCCCTATTTTGAAAACATTTCTCTCAATCACAGTCTAGTACTAAAGGTTCCTTTTTTTTTCTTTCTTTCTCTTTTAGGAGGTGAGATTCCTTCGTTGGAATTCCTAGTTCAACTTCCTCAGTTCCAGCAGTTACGGCAAGCCATAACTCAAGATCCATCCATGCTTGGTCAATTTATCCAGTCGCTAAGCCAATCAAATCCAGAGCTTCTCCAGGTAAATCATCTTGGCCCGTATTCTGAAGTCAGGTTTAACTTAGACCATGGTCTAACTCTGTGCTAAAATTATGGGAAGCCAAAAGTGTCAAAATTTTTATTACGTTGTATGTTTCTTATGTTTACTGTGCTCTTTCCTGATTCATCGATGGTGAAGAAAATCATCTATTTATACTTCCTAGACAGTTATGAATGATTTGAGAGCCAAATGAGGTGAAATATTATATCTCTACTGTTAGTGATTTATGTAACAATTGGCTATCCATACTTAAACCACAACTTTAAACCAGAGTTTAAGTTAAACCCGACTTCAGAATATGAGCCCTTTGGTTTAAGGGGGGGGGGGAACTGACCAACACTGTAGTGTTTCATTGACTGTGTGTCACGGATGGCTAGTGTCGTTAAAATAAACATTTTGATATAACTATTAGTAATGTAGAGGATAAATAAACCTATATTTTCTATTTGTGTAGAGACACTAAAATGCTGATAAGAGGAAAGGAACCTATTTTACTTCTTGGTATTAAACATTTGATTATTGCGGGATGTCTGTATTGAGTAGCAAATCAGTGTGTTACTATGCAAATGGGCGTGTATTACAAGACTACGCTGCTCAGAATAGTGCATTATGGGTATTGAACCTGTCCAGATTTACCTGTTAAGGACTTGAGATATCTTTTGGTTTGTATGTGCTAACTTAGTATGTGTTTTAATAAGGTTTTGTTAAAGCAGATATGAACCAACAGCCTAAATAGAATAATCTCCAGTCCCCAACCACTCAAATCTAGCCAGGTGTCTAACCTATAATGCAATATTCTGAGCAGTGTAGTCAGTCTTGTAATGTAGGCCCACTTGAGTGATTATCACACTCATTACCCCTATACATTCCTACCATAATGATTATGTTACCAAGTAGCAAAATCAGTACTTTTCCTCTCAAAAACATTTTAGTTTCTCTATGCATGTAAACTTGTGGGCTAAATTATTATCTGTTATGTCTTAAAATGTCTTTCAAGTGGAGGCATTGAGTGACCTCACACATAACTGGTCATTTCGCTCCCCCTTTAACCTGTTGCATCTCAAAGATAAGCAACAAAGTTGAACATTTCTGTATAAATTTTAGGGGAGATTTATGACAACAAATATTATTGCAGCTGCTGCAGCAGCAGACTTTCTTTTCATCTGGCTGCAGAAAGCTGTGGAATATTCAGGTCAATCAATTCTTTACTACGCCAGCATAAGAATATAATGAATCTTTGTTTGCCCATTGTTTTTTTTTTTTTAATATCTGAATGTTTGATGTTGATAATATAAAGCATTTATTATCATAACAATAGTTTGACTAATTTGCCTCTCCACATCATTCAGCTTTCCTGTTGTGTCTTGTGTTGAATGCTAAATTAGTTGAGGGATGATTGATTAAAGAGTATTTCCTTTAATAGTCTTTTTCCACCTTTGCCAATATCAGTTTTGAAAGGCCCTAAAACACATGTAGGTTTGTGAGCAATTGCGTATTTGAAAAGATTGATTTTGTTACTGATTATCTAATCAAACCTTTTTTTTCATACAACAATGATGATGATTAGTCAACTTTATTGTGCCAGTGATTGCAAACCAAGTTTCCAAGTGGGTGTTTCATAAAGCTGTTTGTTAAGTTACGCACAACTTTACGCACGACTGGAACATGATCTTAGTTCCTAACTCAATTACATAGGGATATCAATTGGCATGAGAAAGGGTTACCAATCGTGCGTAAAGTCATTCGTATCTATTAGGATTTTTAAGGGGAGAGTGACATTAAATAGGATTTTCCCCCCAGAAATAACTTTTTTTTTAACTATGTGAATGATGATTTTTGGTTTTTGATTTTTTTTTTCTTCAAAATGTTAAAGAAAAAAGTATTTTAGGCTTGAAAAAAGGATAAAAAGGATAAAAGTAAGATATAAAGAATAGGATTTTTTCACTATTAAGGTTGGCAGCTGTGCCTTTGTGTTACAGTACCACCTTTGTTTTAGCAATAATCTCCTACCTGATTTCTCTTTCCCATTGGTTTAGATGATAAGTGAGAGGCAGGAAGAGTTCATTGCCCTGATTAACCAGCAGCCTGATGCAGCGGCACAACCTGCTTCGGGCGGTGGTGGTGGTGGTGGTGGTGGAGGAGGGAGCAGCCAATCACAACCTACAGCACAGCAGCAGCAATCCTCATCACAACCTACCAATCCTCCCAGCCTACAGGCAGGGGGACAGCAAGGTAGTGGAGGTGGTCCAGGTATCAGGATGTCAGCTGAGAACCCAGGTGTCGCATACATTGAACTCATGCCAGAAGAGAGGGACGCAATTGAAAGAGTAAGGACATATTTTTCCCACCAAAGGGCCTGTTTTGTAAATGCTTCTATCATAACTGTGACATTATTGCAACTACCATGGTAACCTTGATTTTGATTGGTTGCTGAGCATTGTTACCATGGTAATTGCCATAATGGAAAAGTTACCACAGTTGTACCTCTTTATGACCTCTTTGTGGTTCTATAATGATTTGATATGAGAGAATTAGACCACTTTGATTATCTTGAACTCCCCAATACAAATGGATTCAGTAATGATAAGGTATCGTACATGATGACAATGTATCCATTGAGCCACTCTCTGCACTTACAAATTCAAGTCACACAACATGTAATAACGGCACAGTTTAATATTATCTACCATTTTTTGTCTCGCCGGCAATGCAGAGCAATACTAATATAGGTGCCACTTTTCAGACTGCTGCGTCATTGTCAACTGATCGTCTTGCAGGAATTTCAGGTCACATGACTGAAGTCAAAGGTCATTTAGGGTCAATGAAATTTGACCAAGTTGGGAGGGTATTTTATGGCATGCCACCATAACTTTGAAAAGTCTGTGAATCTAGTTCATGAAACTTGGTCATGAAGGTAATCAAGTATCACCAATTATTTTGCACAGTTTCCAGATCACATGATCAAGGTCATAATTCACTTAGGCTCAATGAACTTGTTGTTTGCCTAGTTAGCACTGCTGCTATATTGATTGGCATAGTGCAGGCAAGACTGCCAGAGACACTCCACTTGTTGTAAAGCAGTAACAAAGTAGATGGCTAGAGGTCCTCCCTGAATACACCACCCTTATTACATGATGGTATTGTAACATGTGAATATCTGTAATAAATTCCTTGGACATCATAGTTGATAAGATGTCAAGATTTGCTGATGCGCTTATGACATAACACTATGAAGTATATCACATCAGGAGACTCAATTTAAATGCTGATAGAAAAGGTTCACGCAATATAGGGATTAATAGATGGAATACAGAACATGAAAGAGAATCTGCTCCATTGTTAGGCAGAGGCAGTGATTCAAACTTAGTGGTAATGATTTATTATTTTTGGATCATACTTAAAAACAGCCTGATGATAACATGGATATCCTCTGAAATGAATATCGTATCTCTAAACATACTTTTTATGTTTTTCTTTGTTTATCCATTTTCTTTTTTACAGCTGAAGGGCCTGGGTTTCCCAGAACAGGAAGTAATAGAAGCCTACTTTGCTTGTGACAAGAATGAAAATTTAGCTGCAAATTTCCTCCTTCAGAACTGAATCACCTATTATTATTATAATTATTATAATTTTGCAGAAGTAACTAATATTGTTTCCTTGGTCACCAGGGACTGTTATTGTAATGTTACTAAAGAATCAAGTATCAATGAAGCAGATTGTTTCTAATCAACTCGATATCTTTTTAATAAGCCTGTCACACACTACACATTCCAATTATAACGCTATTTATGAACAAATCACATTTTTCATTAAATATGAAATTTAAAAGATGTAAAATTATTTTTTGAGGTTCAGCATAAAGCATGGAGTGCTAAGATTGGAATTCTGCTTTGCTGCAAGCTTTGTGGTCACACTAACTTTTAAATCAGCTTTATATCCAGCCGATGATGACATCATTTCGATTTGGGGTTGAAGTTGCTGCTATTCCTAAAAGGGGGGAGGGCTTAAAATAAACTGAAAGTTTGATTTCAGTACTCATACCACTATTTGGAAATCTTGATTATTAAGATTTTATAGGTTGGAATGTACATGTCAAACACTATTACAATTTTTTATTTATCAGATCGCGAAAGACTGTGTAGTGTATGACAGGCTTTAGTCGCATCCATGATCCATGGCTGTGTTTTGGAAATAGTTGGTGGATTCAAAGTTACGCTCAAGCAGCGTTTGTTTTTTTATATCTCATAATCCGTCTTGATGACTACACAGTAGACAGGCATTCGTGTAGCATAATATAACCAATCCAGTGTTGTCTTATGATACCATATGCAATGGAATCTGTGCCACTCAAAATCAAACTCAGCTCTTTGTGAAACAGTGCCCTCTACTGTCATAATTTAAATCACTGTTGTTCAGTGCTCAATGACATAAAATTTCACTGAGATCTTGGCTTCAATTTCATCATAACTGCTGCACTCAACTATATGTACAATCCGTTGAAAAGCATTTACAGTTGTGCTAAACAGTTAGTGTACCCCACCACAAAATGGACTCCTTCATGCCGAATGTTGAATGTAGACAACAATATACCACAATGGTCGACAAGCCCAGAGAAACAAACTTTGTTGAATGTAAAATTTTATCACCTGACTTCACAATTAAATATCTAAAACATGGTAGAATTTGAACACTTTCAATGTGTTCATTTTCTGGTGGGGTTCATTAATTTCCTCACCACTGTATAATCTCTTAGGGAAAAAAAATTAAATTTTACTTTTTCACTTCATCCAAATGGTTTTAAAAGCCAAGTGAGTTTATTCAAAACTATTTGTATGGTGGGACTTAAAAAAACACTTTCCTTGCATGTTGAACATTGGATGTACTATGAATAAATATTTTATCTTTTACCACCAAAAGCATACAAAGAATTTGATGAACACAGAAAATATAATGTGTACATTTGACTTTGAAATTATTATGTTTCAATTTGTTCTTTACATGTCAAGGAAAAATTTGGTATGTTTATTTATTATATCCATTAATCTTGGAAAAGGAATAATGCTCTTATATACAGTTGACTGGGAACTACCCTATCGAACCATCATTTTTACTCCCCCCTCCCCCATTCAGACCTATCCCATTCTTTTTTCCCCGTACAGTGTAGTATCAATCTCTCCTTTCTCATAGATTCACAAGGTCTTAATCAGTAGAAATAACAATAATGATTTAAACTGCTCAAGTAGGAATGATGAATATTTGAACTTGTCACCAAGCAAAAGGGTTCTCACTTAATCTACCCCGACATTTTTTAAAATTTTGAAAACAAGGAATTATTATTGATTGGTTGTGTTTTTCGACATTGGCTTCATTGCATGCTCTGTACAATTACACTTTAACATTGATATGAAACAGACAATTTTCAATTAGTTATGATCAAAAACACAAAGCTGGTCATTCGTTCCTTGCATATGATGCTGTTTATTGTATTGAAAATACTAGGAATGTTGAATGTTTTCTTCTATACCAAGCAAATATTATTGTTTGTTTCTATATGTTTTTGTTTTTTTATAATATTGTACAAAGTATTGATCAAAGATTATCACCTCTAGGGACTCGATGAGTGCCATGTTGTAAAGTGATAATAGTACTTGATGAGAATTGGTTAAAAGTTTTGGTCATGTGATGGCATAATGCAATAGCAGGGTGCTACATTATTATGTAGTCAATGTAGGCAGGGGCAAGCAAATCTATTCAATGAATTTTGTGGTACCCATAATTCTCCATCTTTCTTTTTTAATATTCCATTTATTTTGACTTAGCAATCCATGAAAGGAATCAATAAATTGAGTTGACATTGGATTGTATCTATTATTTAGCATATCATTTTCATTCTTTTCACATTTTTCATTTCCTTTTATCTCTCAACTTTAAATTTGGATCTCTTGATCTATTACGTTATCAAAATTAAGGATATTCTTAACCCTAATTCTCCCTGGGGCCATAATGCCCCCCCCCCTCGACAATTTTTGCGATATATCTGCTGCGCAAAATTGTTTGACCTCGCCGCTCACTGACTTTTTACTTTCAAGTCTCCCGCAAATTTTGAGACCAAATTTATGACGCCCGGGTACGCGGTTACGACATTACGCAACATTATGTAAGTGCATGTCAGACCCAAAATTGCTCATAAACGTGATTTCATGTACAAATCCAATGCAAATTGTGTATTTGGCCAAAATTCATAAATGTATCATTATTTCTACTTTTAATGATCAAACTTAATTAATTTTGCCTTGTTTATGATTAGAATTAAGTTTGGAACGATTTCCATTGAAAAAACAATAAAAAACAAAAAGTAAAAAAACAAGGAAATACATAAGAAATTTAAAAAACAATAAAATACATAAGAAATCGGTTTTGGTACTAGAATTTTTTTCATTCACAATTGTTAGGAATGCTATAAAGAATATTTTCACCCAAAAATAGCATTCTAGGAGCTTTATTTAGTGAATCAGAGCAAAAAGTATGATTTCATGAATAAATTAGCATAATTAATTCATATAAAATAAAAATATATGAATTCAGTGAAATTTGCCAATGCAACTGCGTAGATTACGTCATTCTCTACCATCATGCAAATTTTCGCTGTGATCGCGCAATCCACGGCCGAGATCTTAAGGGGGGGGGGCCATAATGCCCCCCCCCCCCCCCCCCCGGGAATGACAAGAATCAGAATACCCCGGGAGATTGAGGGTTAAAAGTTTCCACAGAAAAGTTTGATATTTGCATATAATTCTTATCGTATTCCAATCATAACAGACCATGTAATTTTGTCTCAAACCATATTATTTAGCATGAATTACAACCCTGTTAAAACAATTCAAACAACCGTTATGATTACCATGATGTGTTGCATGTTCAATGTGAACAGACCATCAAAGTTGTAAGCAACAATCAATTTCTGCCTTTTACTTCACTGTTTGTCCAAATGGGTCTCTTGTGTAGGCAGACTATTTTCTGATTACATAGTCTTGACATAGTCTTGATATTTAGTTCACTTAACCATTTATACTCTGTTCCAACTAGTGAAGTTGTAGGTTTGAGAAATGATTTACAGAAAGAAGGGTTTTGGGGGGATAGTCATGATTTAAGCTTGCCAATTTAATTTCATAAATGCTAACTATTCAATAGTTAAAGGAATTTAGCATTCTACAATCTTCTGTTACAGTGTCCATGCTTTGATTAATATTTGTTTTTATGAAAGATATTTTGTTGCATGAAAAGTACATTAATGATACTGTTTGTTTTGGACATTACGTAGGTCTCATATCCTCATAAACTTGACACAATTAAGCAGCTTAAGGGATAATATTGTTGGTTTTACATCCTCATTTATGGTCTTCATATTCTTTCCTATAGTAATATGCCATGTTATTCTTCTGATCTAATTCTAATAAAGCATTTAACAGATATGCTAAGTGTTACTCATTAAGAAGTATTTTGCACTGGGTTTTTTTTTCCAAAAAATATTTGAGGTCCGAATGAAAATATTTAAAAAAAATGATTGGGGTCCTGGAATAGAATTAGGTATGGTTGGTATTTACAATTTATTATCTGACTTTTGTGTATGGTATGTGATACATCTTTTGTGTAACAAGGCCTTGACATGTGTCTTGCAAGAAAGGCAACAATGAAAATACTTTTTTTTTCAGAAAAGAAATACCATAAGCTTTTAACAGGTTTGCCTCCCGGAGGTAATCAATATGATTCACAACTACATGTACAGATATGCATGGACACCTTTTGTGCTGTTTTGTTGGGGTCTTAAGCGGTTTCAGACGTTCTCGCCACTCACGATAGATAGCGCTAACAGTCACCAGTGGTGATCAGTAACATGTCATTCAGACGTTATCATCACTCACGATAGATAGTGCTATCATTCACCAGTGGTGATCAGTAACTTGTCATTCAGACGTTATCACCACTTGCAATAGATTGCTACAGGCGATCAGTAGCATGCCATCCAAACATTTTCACCATTTTGCGATATGTGAGATGTGTTTGGTTCCAAGATGACATCTGACCTTCAACATTTCTCTCCTGGATCGAAATTCCTAAATCTTGTTTTTCGTAAATTTGTGTATCTTGTGTACTTCATTTATTTATTGTACACATGCAAAAACAGGGATGACACACTCATTTTCCCCTTTAAATTGTGAGAATATAATCTCAATCTGTAAAAGTATGTGCATTAGATACAGTCCTTTTTCACATTTTCGTATTAATCATAGTTTACTACAAGGATTCAAAAGCAAGAGTTTTACTAAAGTTGTCACGATATCTAGTTCTTATGTTTAGAATATTCATAATTTATGGATAAAGAGCTGAAATCTCAAAGACAAGGAATATGCATTCTGAAAATTAGTCCAAATATATGTACTTTTCTTTTACCCAGTATTTGAAATGACTAATTTGCTAAATGTACATTTGTTGGTATCTGAAAGATTGTTTGATACTTACGACAACATATAGTGTAAATATCTCAGAATAAAGGCAAATTGATCATTTTCTTTTTGCTTAAATGAATCCTGTTTGGAATGTGATCCTTATTTCATTGACTGTTCTTGACGAATATGTAATGCAATATACCTTCATTCACAACTTGCATGCAGTGAAAAACTTGCATCAGGAATGCTGCAAATTATAGTGATGAATTTATTTATTTTCATGCACACTAAAAAAACGATTGCTTGGGTGGATGGACAAATTCTTCTTTCTCCTGTCATAATTTTTTATATTCCCTTATTTTGCTGGAGGAAATAATCATTGGTAAGTTGTCATGCAATGACAGTTACTACAATACTGGCTAGTAGAGCTTCCAAGTAGTACTGATTTTCAGTATTTAGTACTATATAATGAAAAGAATACTGATGGTTTCAAGCAAAATCCTGATTTCTTAATTTTTAGTTTTATGTGTTGTCCACTTGTCCTGTGAAAATACTGAAGTCTTATTCGTTTTCAAGTCACACTGGTGCTATATGCAGAGTAAAGTTTTAAGTATAAGTTCAAAAACTACAGATCGTTATAAATATACCCATTCTTTTACAGTAAACTGCCCTCAAAGTAATTTTGATACGCTTGAAATCAGATCTCAATATTACATTCCAGACCTATAGATGTACACGTGATATTGTAAAAAACAATTTTTTTGTGCAATATTTTATAGGTAAAATCTAGGAAATCTCAAAATCAAGTGTACAATTGAATCATGTAAACCCCTCGAAAAAAGCTCTGCAACTCAAATTTGAGGGATGATATATCTTTAGTTACTGTAGTATAAAAGATGAAACTAGTATCATTGAAAATCTTCATTATTCCTCTTCACAATGATGTGCCATCTGCTGTGATTATGTAATCATGGAATGTGCAGTTACCCTGATTATAGGGAAAAAGTCAGAAGTAGAATGTTGCAAAATACATTGTTTTCTAACCAGAGTCTCCATTTCTACATGTAAAGAATTTTAACCATGCTGGCTAACAGTGGTGTACCGTGGGTCACGGCATTGGGGGGGCACCCAAAAAAATTTTGAGTCACTTACTGATGCGAGCGCGAAGCGCGAGCTGAAAATTTTTTATATTCAGACCTAAAAAAGGACATTATAAGCAAATTTTTTTGTAATCATGATACGTACCTGTCTAGCTAAACAAACAATGCGAGCGCAAAGCGCGAGCTGAATTTTTTTATATATTGACCCCAAACAGGGTTATTTTAAGGGCTATATTTTAGGACTCCATTAAGAGTATACATATCTCACAATAATCATCTAATGCGAGTGCCAAGCGCTAGCTGATTTTGTTTACATCTAAACACATGAAGCAAATGTCATTATAATCATGATTTAATAACATACGCATCTCACTAATCAAATATTGCGAGCGCGAAGCGCGAGCTGAAAATTTATGAAATTCAGACTTGAAGAGGGGCATTTTTAGGCTTGTTTGTAGGAATTCACTAAGACCATATTTTATCAACATAAACATGCGAGCGCGAAGCGCGAGCTGAATTTTTTTTATATTCAGATCAGAAAAAGGGACATTTTTAAGGACCGATTTTAAGAATTCATGAAGAGCAGATACCAATCCAATCCACTAATGCGAACATAAGCATGGACAGGAAATGTTTTACATTTAAGACCTTAAAATGGGGCAATCACTTTAAGAAGTCATGAAAAAGAAGCATATGTCAGTACATAAAACAATAATAACTCGAAGTGCGAGGAAATATATTTGGTTTATATTAATTTGAAAACGTGAGGCTTTAGTATAACAGGATTATCTCGTTAAACAGACAATTCAAGCACCAGGAACAATGAAGACATAGGCCTTGAGCAAATTATGTTCATAAAGTTATCAAAAAATGTTTCTTATGTAATATAACATAACATGATTATAATATAACATTATAATGAACAATAACTTCTCCTTTCCCACTACGTTTCTCTTCCTTTCTCCCTCTTTTTCTCCTTTTCCCCGTTTTTTTTTTTTTTTTTTTTGCCAGCCGATTGGGGGGGCACGTGCCCCCCATGCCCCCCCGTAGTTACGCCACTGCTGGCTAAAATGCTTAAATGCTATTGGGATGGTCATAGTTGAAGGCTAAAGATTTAAATTCAACATCCTAAAACTTTTTTAAATGACAAGGTTCAACATTATTCCAAACACATTCAATCCATTACGCAAATAAGAATACAAAATGTGTGGATTTTCAGGCATCAGTGCATCAACATCATTCAAACTTGGTCCATCCTCGAAACAATTGGAAATTTGGCATTGGAAAGAATCAATTTTGCAACATTTCATTTTTGACATTACTGCATATTTATCATGTCTGCGCATTCCATGATAACAGCATTATAAATGACACATGATTGTAAAGAAGAATATTCATGCTTACCAATGATACCATTTTTACATACATGATGATGGCACACTAAGAAATTTATTACCGCTCAAACTTGAGTTGCAGAACTTTTATTGAGGGGTTTACATGTGAGAACAATTCATTCGAAGTTAGGCTAAATCTGATTGACACAGATTTCACGGCATCATAGGCAAAACAGGTTTATTTAAGTAGAGCATCTCTTAAGGTGAATGTTTTTTATTCATGGTACACTGCATAAACTGTTACTTCACCAAACCAATCCTTGTTTTGTTTCGTCACAGACAGAAACCCATCTGTCTTGGTGTCCCAGACACAGCGGCTTGAACTGACCATATCCTGTCCACATTTTAGGCATATCGTTGCCAGTGAGATGATCTTGTAGCGTGCCAATCGCTGCAGTTTCACCTGGTGTTTGATGGACTCTACCAACCCTTTGGCAGCATGAGCAGCTTCTTCTGCAGTAGCTGATGAGTTTGCAGAGAGACTGTCAAGGGTGTTCTCCAGGTAGTCTTCCATCATCCTGCGGATATTTCCCTCCACCTGATGGAAGTTGTTCCTAGGATCCATACGATACGTATTCTCATGCTTCACTTCCTTTTCTTCCAAGAACTGATGGCAGTGTCTGCTCCTACCCTTGTACCCAAAATAGTAGTCTGAGCTTGGTGTGATCAGGCTACTAGAAGAGTCTGTGTGATAGGGGTATGTACTGCGCTTGTACATGGACATCACTGGATGGCGAATGCGAACCTCTCCTTGAAGATCCCTGTGGCTGTTAAAGCCAGGAAGGGACAGAGCTGATGTCCCCTTGTGGCCATGGATATGACCACTGTCTGACCAATTATCCCACTCTTTGATGGCACTGTTGTTACCTGAAGGATTCTGTCTCGAGGCATTTGTCTCGGCTCTTGGACGTGACACTCTAAAGTTGCGATGAGTCTGCCCCTGTGCTGCAAATGCTTTCTGGAAATATGCATCATCAAAAGACATTGATCTACGTCTGCCACTGTTTGGCAGCTCCAATCCCCCTCGATCGTGGATACCCCTTGGTTTGGACTGTCCTGGAGGTTGGACTCGATGAAGACCTGGTCTAGGTCTACCCTCAGGTTTCTTGGATGTTGGAGCTACAGGAGGTAGGGTGGTACCACGACTACCATCCCACAGCTTTCTTGATTGCATTACCTTACTGTAACTTGGTGTTGCCATTCCTTGAGTAGCATGATCTTCACCATAAAGCCCGAATACCTACCTATAATGAGATGAAAATAATCAATTTGTTTTATTCCTATACTTTTTATTAGATTCTTTACTCTGTAGGTTTGTAAAGAAATGAACCGTGCGAAATGAATATAAAAAGGAATAAAGAAATGTTATCATATCAACTGCAGATTGATTCAACAGGATAGTTCATGTAAATTAATTTTCAGCAGTAGTTTTTCATAAGGGTTTTCTGTTTTCTCTCCATAAATTTACCCTATTTCCTTTACAATTAAAACCAACACTTTCAGATTCTTCAAACCGACAATACCAAGGCTGCATAACATAAAAATTATTGTAAGTATCAAGTGTATATAATAATGTTACACCCCTAACAGTCATAGGAAGGTTGAGACCTTGAAGCGAACCAAGACCTTGACAGTCAAAGGTAAATGCATCAAGTTAAGACATAATACCAGATTCTGAAGTTTCTATTACCCATCTGATGGTAAGGGGGGGGGGGGCAAGATTTAGTCCTCACATCATTTCACAGTTGGGGTAAAAGAAATATATATAGGGGTGTGATAAATAAAAAGAGCTGAAAAAGCTGAATAGTGAAAAGCTTAAAATCAAAACCCAAAAAGCTGAACTCTCACAACCCCGGAAATATCATACAGTAATAAAAATATCACAGAAATTCTGAAAGCCTCATTAACTTCTACACATATAAATTGTGGAAATATTTCAACATGCAAAACACAGCTAGTGCATACAGAAAAGTAATCACAAAATTCAAACTACTTATTTCTGTTGTTTTAATATCAAGATTTAACAATTGGCTGATTAAAGTAGGCGCAGTTGAATGGCTTTTAATTAATTAAATATATACAAAAAGGAAAGACCCACCCCCACTTCAACATACTGCAGTATGTGTGAACCCACAAATAATGTATAGATAAAACATAGAGTAAAACTTACAGTGAAATATCACCCAGATATGAGACCTCCCGAGTTTGTGTAGCTGCTCGACATACAACCAAACTGACTGATGCTTCTTAACTTTTGTAGCAAGTTGTTACCAGCAACCCAAATGAAGTAAGTGTTATCAAACAAATAAACAGCTCATCAAATCATAGTGAACCATCGATTGATCTTACTATGACCCCCCTCTGTTGAAGATTGTTTGCGGAGCTCTACAAAAGAATAATGATAACAGAGGACAAAATGTCACCTTTGTTCAATGTTTTAAAGGGCTTCATATATCACAAATTTGTCAATCATTCAATATAAATTTATATGTTCTTATAATGTAAACAAAATACATTTCAATGTACACATTCTCTTCAATCTCTGAATGATATAAAAAGGAGGTATTGACACTCATCATATTAGAGTCATTCCATGGTCCATGTCATAATAAAATATGTTATTGGCTGAAGATTCCCTGTCAAGGTGATTATGGGATAGTGATTATCACTATCATCACGGAATTACTATACCAAAAGAGGTCAGCCATTGCCGAGAGTATTTTATGACTAAATCCATTTCAAGTTCATTAAAAGAAATTTATTAGGCACATAAAACAATTTTGAGAATTAATTCATAAACTATAGACTTAAGTTTGTCTTTAGTTCTAATATGCGACAGACTTTGATCAAGAAGAACAAATAGAGATATCATAGAGATGTAGTATCAACAAATAATAAATGAGTTAATTAGACTGATTGAATTGTGACTTGTATGTTTTAATTGATAGAAAACTTCACATACAGAACACAGCTGTAAATATTTTATCTCAAATACACAGGAATAATCATTAATATAATCTTAATCTCATTGATTTTAAATGGCTACAGATGCAATTGAGAATATAAGGAAGCTGAAAGATTGCAGAAAATTTTGTATAATCCAACTATTTAAAGGACAAGTCCAACCCAACAAAAAGTTTATTTGTATAAAAAGAGAAAAATCCAACAAGCATAAATTTCATCAAAATTGGATGTAAAATAATAAAGCTATGACATTTTAAAGTTTCATTTAATTTCACAAAATGGTAATATGCACATCCTGGTTGGTATGCAAATGAGGAGACTGATGACGTCATCCAATCACTATTTATTTTGTATTTTATTATATGAAATATGGAATATTGTAATTTTCTCCTCATTGTCAAGTGAATTAATGATTAATTCACTGAGTTGTCACTAAGAAAAATAAGCGAAACTTTAAAGTGTCATAACTTTCTTATTTTACATCCTTTTTTTAATGAAATTTTTCAGTGTTATGCTAGTTTGATTTTTCTCTATTTATTCAAATCAACATTTTTTTCTGGAGTAGACTTGACCTCTAACAGAGCAGTGGAGAAGCACAAAGTTTAAAATTATTGAAATTAAATAATTACAATAATTGATATCTTTTCATCAAGTTTGCTTGGTTTTGGTCTCCTCCCTCATCATATGAGATGCTATAGATTAGAAGCTTTGTTTTTACATTTGCTTTTTTCAATGTGATTTTTTTTTGTATTATTTTGGTTGGCATGTTTTTATCTGTTTGTATAACATATGTTCCTTTCTTTTTTATTCAACATTTAGTCCAAACAACACATTGCAAAATATGTACATTTATCTCGCAAGGCAATCAATGCCTTATAATATACTCAGATAAAGTAATCTAAATACATCAAGTATTCGGTTTTCTCGATAGCATATCAAAATAATTTACAAAAACACATTTTCGATCATCTATTGAATTACATTTTAAATGTTCCAAACAATTTACTCGTTTTAGTTGACTATTTCACATATGACCATCCATAATGGTATTACCAGTAGAGTAGGCCTACTGCATTTTCATAATCATGATAATGAAAGTACAATACAATAAAATAGTTTGGCAATACTTAATAATCTAAATGTAAATTGCAACACTCCATATCTTCTTGCTTCATTGGATGATGCTGATCAACATTACCTTCACCTCAGACCAAAATTCATCAAACAAACAAATACTTGAAGTTCTACCAATAAATTGAAGAAAACAAATTGCATGGTTTCAACTGCATAGCTACAGATGGTAAAAATGTTGGTGATTTTTTTACCTCATTGCTATTAAGAAAGCATGAATGCTTGTAAGCAAGCAACCAGAGGACCAACAGCTTAAGGTCCTCTCCAAGTGACCTGATAATAAATGCCTTACCAGAGGCTAAGTGTGAATCAAACCCAGGTCACTAAAATCAGAAACCGCCGCTTTACCAATGGAGCTATCGTGCCTCATCATGGTGACTTGCAATTGATTGCAAAAATTCTAATTCATAAATGAATCCCTGAGTTGTCATTTATTTTACTTTAAATGTTGAACATTTATCAAAGAGGCAGTCCACTGGGACAATAAGTTGGTTTTCATTCAATATGGATTGTTACTTTTACACATTTCATTCTTATATGCAAGCAGCCCCATATGTCATGTAACAAGAATTCCATATTGTTATTTTCTTATAAAATTGAAAATGATATAACCAACCTATATGTATGATATATTCTAAATATGTTGCTATGAAAAAAAATATTTCAATCACAATGAACTACATGTACATGAGATATGGATCGAGAGCTGCTTATTTGCATGTGGTATCAAAATATCCAACCTTTAAAAGAAATGATATAATTCAATCATGCTTTTTGATTGATTTTTGCCAAGACTGCAGAAACAAGTTTCTCTTATTCATTTTCCTTTATCAAAAACAACATGACATTAGAGTGGACTTCCTTTTTAACTCATTGCCTACTGAATCGGATACTTGAATTAGTAATCTCTTTGGCAGCTTATACAGCTTATGATCCCTGTACAAAGCCTATGGAAATCAAATAATTCAGAACCCGGTATTCAAAAGGTTAAAACATCTTCCATTGTTAACCCAATGTCTATTGTCTAGTATTGGTTTCAACAATAAGCGGAATGGATTCAAACATTCTTATATTCACAACATACATTGAAATTTAATTTGTCAGTTCATACAATATATCATCTTCTCCAGAAATTCATGGAATTCATTTTCTTTCCATCAAATGTGACACAGTTTTTAATTCAGTGACCTGTTTTCTACATAATATTCCCTTCCAGTTGGTCATAACAGTTTTTACATTCTAGCATACCGAGTTAGACAGGTTTCCCTAGCATCCAAATATCAAAACCTAATTACTTTTTATTTCCAATAATTCAAAATTTTACAAGGCAAGTTAAGCTTCCATCAAGGATTGGATTAGAATTTAATCTACTATCCAGTTGCAAGAAAAAAAAAATCAATTTCTAAGAGCTCAGCGAACACTTATGCCAAATTCAATTAATTTCTTTCACCGATATAAAATACATTCTTCAATTCCTAAAATGTAAACAAATTCAAATTTGAACATTCAGCAAGTTTACTAAAGTTCCATTCAATAAGATTTCAATTTCTTAGTGCTCAGCGAACACTATGTCAAATTCAATTAATTTCATTTACCATTATAAAATACATTCTTCAATTCCTAAAATGTAAACAAATTCAAATTTGAACATTCAGCAAGTTACAAAAGTTCCATTCAATAAGACTTCAATTTCTTAGTGCTTGTCAGCGAACATTAATGTCAAATTCAACTAATTTCATTTACCAATATAAAATACAGTCTTCAATGCCTAAAATGTGAACGAATTCAAATTTGAACATTTAGCAAGTTACAAAAGTTTCATTCAATATCCTAATCTCAATTTTTTCACCAAAGAATGTGACTAATGTGTAGTTTCAATAGTTAATTCTAACTTTCCATAGATAAAAAGATGAATTTTCCGTGAATTGAAGACCAGCAATAAATGTATTGATAGGGGAAAAATTGATTTCTTGTAAAAGTGACATTTCATTGAGGAAACCAGTTCATTTCATTGAGTAGAATTTCATTTCATGAAGTTATTTCATCTAATAACATTTAACTATCACAATAATGATACACTCATATTCTGAAAAGTTTATTTACATTTCTATGTAGATACAAATGTTAGTGAAAAAAGACAATATATCGACAGCAATAATGAAAGTTCATTTGCATGAAAATTTTCAATGCACGTGCCCTGGAAAGGATAAATAATCAAAGTCATAATCACATTTCCAAAATGTTTATTCAAATTTTGACCAAAGTCCTGACCAAGTCTAAATTCAGTCATAAACAGTGATTTCAAGAAAAGCAATGCTTCGTGATTTTTTTTAGAGCAAATTCGTTGAAGTGTTAATAGCTTTACAGGCAAATGAAAGTTGAATTGATTTTAAGGCTCTGTAGATTCCTAAACCTGCAGCTATTATTGATTATTTAAGTACCCAAAAACTCAAAATGGCAAATAAATGGTTTGCATCCTTCTTTTTATCGACCCTTGATTTCTCCTCTTTTAGCTGCCATCTTCATTAGAAGATTTACAATGGGGAAACAGAGATATTTGATGAAATGTCTACAAATTTCTCTTAGAGTACTAACAATGCTTTTGTTTCTCTGTCTTCAAATCTCACATTTACTTGCCAGCAAGACTTTCATTCCAGTTAAACATGGTCTCTTTTCAATCAAGCATCAAAACCCACCTCTATACATTGTGTACAAGTAAAGGTGGAATGAATACATTGATTGGGGTAATTATAGTAGTATTAGAAACATTGATGTCCTGCACAATACATATTAAAAGTAGATTATATTTCAAATTATTCTTTATTGTCTATTGTTATGAATGACACCCTTGAATGATTAGAAACAAATACTTCTAAATATTCCTAACTAAATTTGCTATAAATGAAATGTAATACAGATGTAGTATAAACATTACACCAGTCAGTTTTGTAAGAAACCCAATTCATCCGTCTATTCTCAGCTCCGTCCATGAGGTTGTATATAGCATTGGCAATGGAATAGCATCAGATGTGTGAGACCTATCCTATAGCTTGACACACTGAATAATGTTCTGGATTCTGGACAGCTTTCACAACATCTATGATTCATTAAAACCATATTGAAAGACCTCTGTGACTATAGGAGTCCATGTTGAATATCATTGCAAGCATATATTCATCTTTTGGGATCAGTCAAACTCCACCCCTTTGGCAGCTTTCCGCCTGTAATATCAATGGTAAGAAAATCATGGAAGCACAAGTTAGTTTAAGCATCGGGCTATTGGTACCGGTATGTTGATTGACAATGAATCGCTTTGTTGAAAATGCATAAATCAAGGAGCTATTAGAACTGATATGTAGAGACATAAGTGTATAGATAAAGTCATACTCTCAGGTTTCTAACCATGTCTTGGGCCAATCCAGCACGAATCACATGGTATTGTTAATTGTTTTGTTAATTGTAACAGTGAGTAGGCATAAAAAGCTTGACCCCACTAGTATTCTTTTTCATTGTACAAACCTTTTTAATTTATGATTTGAATTTCATTGATCAAAGATATACTTTACTTAACTATTTATTGCAGGGAACCCATACTAACAAGCTTTGCTTTCCAGTGGGTTCCCTTTTTTCATTTCTGTTTATTATATTTTTGTGTTTTGCTTTACATTGTAACTTTTGTTGAATTTTGGAATGAAAAAGAATAAATGCAATCAATCAATCAATGTTAACCAGACCCACTCAACTTAAAGTCGACACCAAATGTTCCCTCAAGTATCTAACAGAGCCATGTCAAATTTTATGTCCCAAGGTCACACAGTTGCTAAGCCTTACAGCCTCATCTTGGAACCAATGTATTGACAGTAAAAAAATAATCATTCTTGAATATTTTAAAAACATGAGCATTGGGCACAGCGAATCATTGTGTGGAGTTGTTCTTAAGTTGCGAACTTTGCTTTTGAATTTGTGATCAGCATTTGTATCTATACACAATTCACACATTTTAATAGTTGTATACATAAGCGCAAAACTGAAGAAACTTGTAGGACACATTCTCTTGTTTTTATTTAACTTATCATCTTTCATGAATTTTCAAATGTTCTTTGAATAATTATTCACATATATGATTTCAATGAATCAATAATCAATGTCATGAAAGCCATAAAAAATAATTCATAAAGTTAAAAGCATGAATAACCAAAAAACATGAATCCAGATGAAAATAAAATAAACAAAGTTATTATATAGAGTATATACCACATTATTATATAACATCTCTGTGTGCTTCCAAAAATCTTGGATATCAAAATTCCCCCAGTTTTGCCAGGTAGCATTTCATTTTACATAGTGTATGAACTCAAAGTCTAAAAATAAGATTTCAAGGAATGAAACTTGCCAGGTCCCAATTTACTTTATCTGCGTTGAGTGCAGCGGCGTAACAGGGGTCGGTGGCCAGGGGGGGCAAGAGCCCAACATTTCCCGGTCATATCATGGTATGAACAGGTGTAATGGTGTAATGAGGCGACTATTTTGAGAAGGCCAGATATTGCGTATCGGGCAGAATTTATCTTTAAAAAAAAGCGAGCAAAAATTTTGACTTTTTAATACAAAAATCCAATTTTGTGATAGATTTTGACATGATATCCAGAGAATAATATATTTCACTCTTCTTTGTGGCAGTAGCGTGAAGAGTAAAAAAAATCGAGGGGCGCAGTATAGCACATGAGCTAAAAAGCTGCTTTATATAAGTCCCGAGCAAGCGAAGCGAGCGAGAAAAAAAATCACCTTTTCATGATAATAATATTACTAATAGTAATACTTCTCTTATATAGCGCATAATAAACTGAAATTTTCTCTACGCACTTTGCAATAAAGGAAACAAAATACACATACTGCAAACAAAGAAGAATCTAACTTTGAGCTATTTTTTTGTATTATATTCAGTAAATAAAATCAAATTCTGCACTTTTCCTTCCTCCTTTTTTTGTTCTTGTTTGTAGAACTTTTTGGGGCCATTGCCCAACCCTTCCATACGAAGTGCTGTGCGGTTGGGGTTCCGGGGCGGAGCCCCCGGAACTTCTTGATATCAAAGCCATTTAAACCTCGCGCTATTTTAATCAAATCGCGGGCATAAACAGGATATAGCTTTTACACAACACATTTATTCAACCCAGTTGCGTAATGAACCAAATATTTTGAGGGGCAAAACATAGTGATGTGGGAAAAATCTGTAAAACGTTGCCAGCGTGCAAAGCGAGCTGGAAAAAATTGCCTATTGAAATTACATTCTAATTATGTGATAGATTTTTCCATTATATTCAGCAAATAACACAATTCAATGTTTCCATTCATTTCATTATACGTTGTCTCCTATAATTTATTTTATTTCCTCTTGGGTGTGGAACCAAGACCCCCCCCCCCCCCCCGCGCCTGTGCAGTGATTGAACGTGATTATGAACGGGGGGCGTTATAGAGCCATTTGAAGGTTATAAATGAAGAGCCCCTACTGCGTGGGGTCTGGGGCAAAGCCCCGGTAGCTTATTTGCATAAAATTTAGCAAGCTTATATCACAGTGTTGTATGCAGTCCATCTTTCTTCCCGCTCTTTAATATCAATCATCGGCAGCCCGGTCGTGTTATTTTTTTTCTTGTCCCTTTTCTTTGTTTTCCAAAAATTAGCTTTTGACTAATTACATTCTACCTTCGTTTCCCGCTATTGTTTGCCATTTTGTCATCTTTTAATTTATTTCCCACCGTACTATTGCATTACATAGCCCTATTTCGGAATGATTTATTCTTTCTCAAATGTTCTTCTTTCGTATATTTTCCCGCTTTCCTTCCTTTTCTATTAAAAAAAGTTTTTTCTTCGTTTTCTTTTCATTTTTTCCTTTCCCTTTCCTTTCCTCCTTTCCTTTTCCCCTTTCCTTCCCCTTTCCCTTTCTTTCTCCCTCCTTTTTTTTCTTTTTCTCGCTTTTCTTTTATTTTCCCGGTGAAATCCGCCAGGGGGGGCAACTTGCCCCCCCTGCCCCCCCGCCTGTTACGCCACTGTCAGCACAGTGGGGAAATAACTTGCTGAAGGAAATGAATGATATGGCTGGGATTCAAACCCTCGACCCTCTGATTTAAAGGAAAGAGTCAGCACCATGATGCTTCCACTTGAGATTATTTGTCTATGACTTACTTTTTACTGGAAGGGTTGACTATGCTGAGGCCTTGTTGCTTGACAATCTTGGGTTGATTTCCTGATTGCTTCTTCATCTCAAAATCTAAAAATAACAAGTAATAATGTCATAATAATAATGATCTTGGTAATATGTTACCCTGATGGTTTGTTGGATAACCAGGTACAAGGTACTTGACTTTCACCTCTTTTTGTCTCATTTCTTTTCTAATGTTGGACAAAATGCGCTATTCACCACCAGCTATTAATGAGAGGCTTTAAAAAGATACTCTATTTCTTCCGATATTCAAAAGAGAATTGCTGGTAATCTTTGTGTGTGTGTTTTATTTCTCTTCTGATATTGCATTTTGTATATGTATTGATGATTGTTTTCAATTTACTGATCCTTGCTTTTTTTATGAGTATCATGATTGCATGTATACCTTGGAAATTACATAGAATAAATGAATGCTCTCTAAAAACATTGTGGGACCAGTTTAAAGTAATCTTAATGAAGAGATACATGTATATGAATTATCTTACCTGGTAATATGTTGCCCTGATCAGTGGTACTTGTCCTCTGTTTCTTCAGCAATGCCAACTCTTCTTCTTTTGCTATAAATGATGTTTTAATTAAAAATGATTATTTTTTTCTGATTGTAAGCGCAACCCTTGTGCTGCCATGTGTGTGCCACATTCAATGAACAAGGATTGCTGAAAAAAAATATGAAACTGGTGAAAAAAGCTTATTTATGTGTTGTAAAAAAGTAAGACAATGAGTTGCTTCAATAAATTCTTATCCAATGGCCACTTTTGTGGGAAATGGGGTGTTTTCTTTATAATTCTTCATGAAATATTTTTAATGGTCTTTTTATTTTCCATCTCTATATAATGATCACTGTAATAAAGCCAAAGATGAAAGTTATGTTAGAAAACAATGTATAGAAATAGAAACTAGTGTTAAACTCTAGGATCTTATCAGGAGGTGCTTAAATTGTTTTGACAATCTTGGGTTCCGCTTCAGTGTGCAAGACACTAATCCATGTTTTCTTTTTAACTTGTCTCAGGCAAATTGACAGAGAATATGATGTTCTGAAGTCTGAACATACACGGTCCTTAGGGGGCCCCCAAGTCTTGTCTCTGATCAACTCAGGATATTACCCAAGATTAGTTTCTTTGAAAGTATTCTTGGATAGGTTCAGACTTTACATTCAAATTAAAATATGATCTTCAGGTGCCCAATGCTTTCAATTGAGATTTGAATTTGATGGAAATAAAGGGCGGTGGAGAAAACCTTCTCCCATAGACTTTGTACATGTGACTCAGGCCAAGGTCAAGACCAAGACCTGCAAACTGTGACCTTGAGGCCAGGCTCAACTACATTCCTGGACATTTCATAGTCAGTTTGCATCCACTTGGGCTTCAAGCAAATAGTCTCATTCTCAGATCGTTTAACACCAGCATGGTTAAGCTTTACTATCAGTTTGGTCTGATTACCATTTGGTCAAACCTTCACTTGATCTAAAACTCACTTGAAATATTTGATTAAATGCTCATGTGTAATTGTGTTCAAGTGTAATTCAACTTTCTTCCACCTCCCAAATCCCATTACGGTTGATCTTGGGAATTACACTTGATTCACAGCTTAATAACATAAATTTCTTGAAATACCCAATAAACCATGTAGTCTCATGCCCAGATGGTTTGATTTCACTGTATCTATTTTTATTGGCCAAGCAACAATTTACCAAAGATAAACTTGGAGCCAGAGGAACAAAAATGATACTATTAAAGCCTTTTCATTCTGAACAAGTGATTCCCTTTTTTTTTGGGGGGGGGGGTTCAACGTTATAATTAAAGGGGTCCTCTTCATAAGCTTCATCACTGTGTTCACCTGTTAGTTTCTTTTTCAAATCACTGGAATATTCTGCAAAGAAGAAGAGCGCCCTCTGTAAATCAGCTTTGCTCTCATCAGCCCTGGCTTCAAAAAGATCATAGCTGAGGGCATTTGGACCACTTCCAACTGTCAGATGGACTTTATGGTTCTGGAGCATCACTGTAATGTCCCCAGCTCTGAAAGCATTGCTGTAGGGAATAAAGTGGATAGACAATGAAACATTGCATGCATGTTATATCGGAGCAGGATCACTACAGGGAGAAGGTGACTGCCCCCGCCCCCCCCCCCCTCACAATCAACCATGATTATATTTTCAAGTGGTGTAATCATGTAATGAAAAAACAAACAAACAAATTAAGCAAAAGGAAGAAACAAAGAGATAGGGAAGTCAAAATAGATCATTAAGTCTTTGGATTGCCAATTGTGTTAAATCCTAGTAAATAAAACTCTAAGGCCCGTATTCTGAAGTCAGGTTTAATTTAAACTCCGGTCTAAAGTTGTAGTTCAACTATGGATAGCCAATTGTGACATAAATCTCTAACAGTAGATGTTCATAGTATCAGCTTATTTGACTCTCAGATCATTCTTAACTGTCTGGATTGATGAGATAATTGTCTTCACCATTAAAAAAATCAGGTAAGAGTACAGTAAACATAAGAAACATACCATGTGAACAAATTTTGACATGTTTGGCTTCCCATAACTATAGCACAGGGTTAGACCAGAGTCTAAGTTAAACGCGAGTTCACTACACGGGCCTAAATAGTTTTCTGATAGCTCCTGAATCAACCTGCTGTTATTCTGTTGAATAATGAAATGACTTACAATGTGAATAAACTTGAAAAATAAGAAATCCTTTAATTTTTTTTCCTAGATTATTTTGCCATCTTTGCTATTGGCTTTTCAATAAAAAAGGACATTTTTTAGTTGATCTAAAAAATACCTAAAATGAAAAATGAATTACAAAGCTGAACTATGACAATGAACAAACCTGAATCTTAAAAAATAAGCCTCATTTGTAGTCACATCTGCCAAATCTCTCTGAAAAAGGAAAAGATAATATTCAATGAACTGAAGGAGATGACATAACAGAATGTTGAATGAGAAAGAGTGTAAAAGAAAAAAAAATAACGACTAAAAGGGAGAAGGATGGAAATAAAAAAAAGAATGAAAGACAGAAAGACAGAAAAAAAAGTTTTAAAAGTTTATAAAAAGAAATATAAGAAAGAAAGATTAAAGAAAGAATGGTAGAACATAAAAAAGACAAAGTGAGAAGGAAATAAAGGAAGCAAGGTGATTATATTACTGTCAAAACCAGAATAAACGTAAAATGCATATTAAGAAAATAAAATCAGGAACCCCCTCAGTGCTTTTCAAATTGAGAATGAAAATTGCTGAGCAGGATTTCTGTTGAAAGGCATGAGTTCAGACTTTTGTTTATGTGCTTTATAACAGGAGTTTTAGCACAACATTTAAGTGTTCTATAAATTTATTATAAACAAGCAAGGCATAGGATACAAGATGAATGAATTTTTCAATTTTGAAGACAGTCAAATAAGTAAACCTTCCATTGACTGAAGTTGAAGAAATTTTTTCAACCATATTATTAGCAATCTTCAAAATGAATTTTTCCTGATTTTAAGAGATTCCTGTGATCCCAAGAGATTTTGACATAGCATTACAGAATATGATACAAACATGATATTTCTATCCAAACCAAACTTCAATTCAAGTGAAAAAAAATATTTCAGAATCTAGAGAACCAATGAATACAATTTTCTTACATGAGATTCTAACTGTGAGGAGTCCATAGCCAGTCGCCACACATCAATGCCAGTTGTTACACTGTGAAAAAAAAGATGGAAATATTAATGAAATGAAACAAAACAAAAAAAAGATGAATCCGAGGGGGCCACTTCCAATACCAGGCGCGACCAAAGAAACACGTAAAAAGGATCTCGTTTTCAAGATTGGGCATGTTACGTACGTAACCTAATAAGGGTGTCAAAAACACTAAAATTATTATTACAATAATGATTATTTATAATCAAGTTTTAATTTTTAAATTATAATTTTTATCTAAAAATTGTTCTTCAAAACAGCATTTTGTAACATCGCTATTGAAGCTACGTATGTGTACGTCATAACGAAGCGGTTCAAGCCTATTGTATGTGTGGTATATACGAATGGATCGAGGGATCTACACGAGATCGGTCTGGTAAGAAACCTCTAATTTTTAACCTTTTTATGAACAGATTTTTGCACCTTCATACGCATTAGGCGAATGAAGGAGTATCTAGATAAATAAAATGACACAAATTTACGTGATTTCTATCTTAAAAAATGGATTTCCTAGGGAAATCCATCTTTGTTTACATGTGTCTCATATATGCCTATGGCAGGGGTTTCAAGGCTTTGTGATGAAGAAGTATATGTCACTATTTATGAAATTTTGAGGTAAGTTTTCAGCAATGTCTGTGATAATATTGCTATTGCTAATACAGAATATATTAAGCCATTAAGGTCATGGGCAGAACGCCACAATCCCAGGGGGCCAATCAAATGCATTGCTGTACCGCCTGGCTGTACACATGCATGACCAAATTATTTCAAAACACCCCCTAAATAAGTTTTTTCTCTGTGTGCAAAATAACCCCCTCAACAAGTTTTTCGCAGGCTTTATATACACAATTTGGCCCCTAAACAAGTTGTCGCAATATATGACCTCGGGGAAAAAGCTTGGGGAAAAAACATACCCTAAACATGTTTGGCTAGTCTTTAAAAAAAAAAGCGTTGGAAAAACAAACATACCCTATATAAGTTTGACCCTGCGATTGACCATGATTCTTTCAAAACCATCCTTTTTCTTGAAAATCAGTGTTTTTGAGTGGACACACGGCCCACGTCCAAAACTGAAAAAACACCCCTTTAAAGTTTAAACATGTTTTTTTTGTCAAGCATGTGTACAGCAATATATTTGACTGCCCCCCCCCCCCCCTGGACACAATATCAAATGTCCCCCTACTATTTTTGGTCTTTTATGATGGAGACAAAATCACAAATTTTCACAATCGAAAAAAATACATGTATTTTGGGGGTTAAATTTGACCTTACACTTTTGGTGATAACCTTTTTTCTCTCTTTTTTTTGTCTTGTCAAATTTTCCAGGCCCTGGTACCAATTAGGGACAGATTTCCGCTCATAACTAACATGAGTATGACCAAGGAAGTTTCAAATGAGATGGAGTAACAGCATATAAAATCTCTTTGAACAAGGTTAAAAGCCGCCAGCAGAAAGAATGTCAGGTATGCTCTTTGCTCAACATCTCTTGCAATTGTGTAGACAAATTATTCCCGCATGACTCGCAGCTATAGGTCATACATAAAGGGAAATATGCTTTTGTGATGATAATTACTTTTTCACGGCATCTTTATGATCTTGGTCTGGTTATATGTGTAGTACATAATTCGGAGGCATGCGAAAATAAACTATGCAATATGTCCTGAAATACGACTCAAATTTGCTCAACTAGGCATGTGCGGGCACTCATCTGGCATATACAGTAATGAACAACAATATTCCACCGACCACATTTGAAATTTTTATTTGCCGCAAACGATCGGAAAAGTGTTAAAATCTGGTTTCAGTAAAGGTCAAATTTTTTCTTTTTTCACCAATTAAAATAAAGGTTAATTGATATAGTCCAGGCAAATATCTCGTCATAATAGTGCTTGGTTATTGATGTTTTGTCATGCATTCAAATTTCAGTTTGTTTATTAATAGGAAAGATGGAATATTGATACAAATGGATATTCGTAAATTTCACCCCTCGGATTTCTTCACTGAAACTGGCGGCTTCGAAGGCGGACATCGATCAAAAGGTCCTTATTGCCGTTCTTTCTTTTGTGCTTCTTTAGAAATGAACATCTGCTTGAATAAATTTGTTGCCTGTTGGAACTCCAGTCATCATAGGATCTTCTTGGTAATGGTATGACTAACATTAAATTAAGTTGAATGCTTTTTTTGCCGTTTCGTTTTTTTTTTTTTTTTTTTTGCGACCTAGGCTACGTTAATCATGTTAATTAATCTAGGACGTACACTAGGAGTCTAGGGGCCTGTTGCATAAAACTTTTTACCTGAGAAAACTCTGGTAAAAACTGAAAACTAAGGTTAGTCTGATTTCTGCCATTGACTTTAACACAGGGCAAAAACTCCGGTAAAAACAACCTGAGTTTTCTCAGGTAAAAAGTTTTATGCAACGGTCCCCTGGTCATGTAGCATGTATGATCATGTAGGTAGGTCTACTTTTTTTTAGTACTTACTGTAATATCCATGAATCTTTGTCGCAAGACGTGAAACATAAATACTTGTTTGATTCATTTTTCACAATGAAATGATGACAATCAGCCCCCGCGTCTCTGGCTGCAGATTTGGCAGAAGACATCTTTCACAAACACAGTTTCAAAAAAACAAGGCATTTGCATGCAATGGAGCGGCGCTGGAGTTGGGGGATTTCCCTTCTGTGTAGCGCATGCGTACGAGATCAGTAGATGTATGCCACAATCACATGCCGGTGGATCGTGGAGTGATCTACGATTTTGTGTTTGAGATTAAATTCTGCCAGAAATTTCAAGTTCCTGGGAATCGGAAAGCCAGCGAAAGTATAGGCCCAGCAAGATGCCGAAAGTAAGAGTAGAGAAGAAGTCACGCGTCCACGATCAGGTCTACAAGCAAGGTAATTATCACTCATACTCATGTTGCTCACGACATTATGTCTGTTGTCCCATGCGTGAATAATCGTGTGGTGTAACTCTGGGAGCTCCGCCGCCGAAGCTTAGGGCGGAGCCAATGCCAAGCAAGCTAGATGGCGTGACGTGGCCTGGACGGCCAGTCGCGATCGCGATCGTCATTAGTGGCGGAGGTAACCGGCGCTAATGCAGTTTCGCACCGGCCGATTACCAGCATACCTCATCACCAATACTTGTTCCCAAATGTCATGACAAGTCTCTCAGTCACGCTCGCGTCCGTAACGTTGGGGAAGTACAATAAGAAACAAGATGGCGGCGTAAACATCGGGCAAGTCTCTTCCATCTTTTCACAATATTTTTTCATTTTTTTGGATGAATTCTTGTTTAAAAATAACAACGAGAGCGTAGAAATGTCGGAAATTAAGTTTTATCCCATGTACATGATTTAGAGCTAGATCTTTTAGAAGGAAAGTAGAAATCTCGGGGGCGAAAGTTTCAGGGTTTTTTGCGGTACACGCAGATGAATAGGAAGGACTCCCTGGCTTCGTTTAGAGTAAGCCTACGTTAGTAAATGATTTTTACTCTCAAGAAGCCGCCTTGCTAAGTAGAGGCGCACGGCCAATATTGGAGACTGTCTCCAATGAGGGAGATTATCTCCAATATCAGAGACTTTTATAAAGAATTTGGGTATCCAATTTCATAGACAGTCTCCAGTTTTGGAGACCAATTTCCTTTGTTTACATTTGCTGCAAAAGGATTACCTTGGCGGCAAATAAAAATGTGATAAGCAGATTCCTCATGATTAATTACCCCTTTTCACCATCTATTTTAAAAATTCACCGTCTACTTTTGTTTTGATAAGGATTTTTGTTGTCAATCACACACAAAACAAATGGGCTTCTGACCTCAGTGAGACAAAATTTTGGGTGGAAAAAATCATGCTTTTGTTTCTTTTGTCTTTTTGCAAAGCAAGTCTCCAATGTGGGAGATTGTCTCCCCTATTGGAGAGAGTCTCCCATATTGGCCGTGCCCCTCTACTGTCAGACATCACTTCGCGGATCGCTTGGATTCGCTGTGCGCCGTAATGTTGATATGGACTGAAGTTAGCAACCAAATCATGCGAACATGTGGCGAACAAACTGCCAGCAATGCATGCTGCAGCCGAATCTTTTGGTCGCATAACTTCAGTCCATATCAACATTACGGCGTACGGCGAATCCAAGCGATCCGCGAAGTGATGTCTGAGGATTCGAACAACGACATCGAGATCAAAGCTGAAATACAGCCGTTCCCGATCGCAATATTTGGAAAAGAGGTGGGTATATTGACCTCGAAATGTGACTGAGAGACTTGTCAAGACATTTGGGAACAAGTATTGGTGATGAGGTATGCTGGTAATCGGCCGGTGCGAAACTGCATTAGCGTCCGGTACCTCAAGCGATGTTCGTGCAGGCTCCACCTCACTACCGCTACACTACGCAGAGCCGCCAACCATTCCGTTTTTGCCGTAATCATTACGTTTTTTCATTCAAATTACGGCATTATGGTTTTTCTTTTCAAATTACGTTTTTTGACAATTTTGATAATGTGTGTACATAATTGTATGTATGTGGAGTGCGTGTTGAGCCCGAGATGAGCCTGGTACTTGCGCGTGCGTAGTCGCCCGCCGGCCGGTTTTCCAACGCACTTTAATAATTTGATAGCGTGCACGTACATATACGTTAGTTGAATATGCGGGCGGCATGCATGGTACGAATCGCGATGTATAGCGACTGGTAAATACGTCTGTATAAGGATGATGACGTCATCCAAGATGGCAACTTACGATGACAAACGAAAGAATCGAGGATGATTATGTTTTGATCATCATTTGAAAGGAAATAACAGTAACTGCGGTCTAAGGTACGATATCTCTGAATTTTATATATTTTATCTTAAATTTGCATGTAATTTGTTGCCTATAAAGTGATGTTTTATTTACAAAAAAACGATCCGAAAATCGGATTTCCGCCGAATGTTAGATCTAACGTTACTGCTAATACGTTGTCTTTACGCACGGGCCAACACTCTTCAGGTGATCGTGAGTGGAGCCAACGTTCGTTCTGCAGCTAGCGCAGAGCGAGGAGTACGATGAATTGGGTAGGGTAATTCCCCAAATGTAGTAAGAGAAGAGTCCATTTGTAATGGAGGGGGATTTGGAGGTTTGAGGGAAATTATTATTCCATTTGCAAAATTTTACAAAAATATTCATCATATACATTAAAGATTGAATCATCAAAAGATATTTTTCATATACTTTAAAATTAATTGTAGTGATAAAGAAATGATATTTTGAGGCTATTTTCTTGAATTGATTAATATCAATTCCCTTCGGATAACGGTACTGTCTGGTTAATTTTCATCAACTCGTATCAAACAAATACGATGAATTCGGCTTTGAAAAGACCTGGAAAGCTCTTCATTGTCCCCTGAAGTAATAATTCTGGGTGATATTCAACATTTATTGATAGTTTCACATGATTTATACTAGAGAGATGTCCTACTGCCTTTGGAATTCATTAAAAAAGTCGGCACTTAAGCATTCAGTTTAGCAGGAATGGGAAGATTTCTCCCCCGGTTCTGGCGGCCTAGATGTCTGCTCTATAGTGCTGTCACTGCTGGGGATGATTGAGTGTGCGTGCAGTGTGATTGAGGCTGAGCTGTGCACATCGTGAAGTGATTTACGATGGGACTTTTGTGGAATGATTTCAACTTCTTATCTATAGATCTATTTGAATTTTAGATTAGATTGATTTATGAATAATTTTTCTATATTTGTGGAATGTTACATGTACACTTCCATTTTATGACACTTTAATTTTAAAGGGTACTGTTTGGCAAAAACAATGTTACTTGGGAAGAGAAGTCTGAATTGATGTCAACTTTTTTTTTTCTCTCTTAGTCTACAATTTGGTAGTTTTGTCAGGAAACTCAACATAAAACAATGAATTATTTTAGAAGTGGAAAGGAAGCCCCAGAAAAATGGAGCCCTAAAAATGTTCACCAGAACTGATTTTGGTGCCCCTGAAAGAATTTTTTCTTGACAGATCTTCACTTTGATAAGTGCCGGAGTAGGTTGCACTACAAAATGAAAGGCCTACTTGTCATTTTTAGAAAAATTTGCATAGGTGCCCATTTGACTAGAATAAAAGTGGTCTTCATGCCCTTTAGAATGGCCTTGATACCCCTTGAAATTTTGGGGCATCCAATGCCACTTTGCCGGTTGCCCCAAGGTGAAAGTGCCCATTTAAAAATGGCCTTGCCCCTCTCAATTCTCAATTCAAGCCCTGCTACTGACTTAATTAAAGTTGGTAGATTATATCAAACGGCCCAAGACTAAGGGTCCAATTTGTAACACACCGTTACTTAGCCCAGACTAGGCCTAGAGATTAACTTTTTTTAAATTGTTCACTGCATACATACTTTTTGCATTGGATGTTTGTCGCGTGTGGTTTTAAGGTTCGTTTTAACACATTCCTTTTTTTTGTTGGAAATTCCTTTTTTTGGCCATAATGATTCCTTTTTTTGCTTGCACAAGGTTGGCAGCTCTGACTACGCTCCACCTACCTGAACATCGAGAACTTTGTTGTTGTTTGTTGGAAATTAATGGCGACCAGTCATATTTGACTATATTACCGCCAACTCGTTAGGCCAACTATTATTTTCTTTCTTTTCTTCGACGTGTCCTTTAAAATCGTTCCTCTCCTTTCTTTGTTTTTTTTTTCTAATTATTATTATTATAAAGACTATCGTATCTTACAGGTTACCGCATGATCCCGTCCCTTCTTACGACACTGTCCAGACATCGTCCTGTCTCTCCGGTGTAGACAGGGGGCTCCCTTTGGGATACTCTATAGTCTTGAAACTCGGAAAAGAAATAGAGAAATAAACTGTGAAAGAGTCTTTTCCCGTGAAATGATCTCGCATATATACCAATCAAATACATGTATGTCCGTTTTGTTTTGTAAAGAAAAAATATAAAATTGGGAGGTTCGGATGATTCGAAATTTATGGGGGCATCCAAAATGTGGGCTTTAATAAATGAAATGGTGCATTGTTAAATCAAGGTTGTAAGTTAGATGGACATGGAGATGGTGTTAGTAAACAAGATATATATATCTATATACACACATGCATATACACATTTTTTCCCCTTTCTTCCATTTCTTCATCTTTATTCTTTTTCCATTCATTTCTTCTCCTCTTCCTTCCATTCTTCTTTTTTTTTTCCTTTTTCCTCCTTCTTTTCCTTTTCCCTTTCATTTTCTCTTACTTTCCTTTTTCTTTTGTTTTCTCTTCTTTTTTTTTTAATGGATAATAAGCTCTACTGAATACAAGGAATATAACCTAGAGAGAAGAGAGATATATTATTCTAAAACAAACAGAACATTGACCATCGTCTTATGTGGCCTCATACTCATATATAAATGACATATATATACACAATTAGACACATATGTATCTATATGAACAAATAAGTAATTAGATACTAATCAAATAGATATTTTTCTCTCTTTCCTTCACGGATAAAAATAAATAAATAAATGAAAGATAATAATAATAAATAAATAAATAAATAAAAAATCTTTCCTGCTATCGAATTATTCTTTTTGGAAGCGTTTCGTTCTTTGAACGAAAGAAACAGTGCATTTTGGACACCAGGCCAAGAATTCAGGAGCCTTAGGATTTCCTCGGGATCGGCGATGTCTGCCTCGACAAGAAGCATTGACCTTTCAATTACATACTTAGGGCATTTTACAATGTAGTGTTCAATTGTTTCTTTCTCCGTACATGAATTTGGTGTATTTTCATTCACCAGAGATCTTCATTTAGTCCTATATGACCTAATCGGAGTCGACGGAATATCTTTTCTCTTGCTCGTTCTAATGAGCAAGTCGGTGTTTGTAAGACCGACTTTTGGATTACTTTATAGTGGGTGTTAGGGGAGTTTTGCCATCTGGACTGCCATTGATTAAAAGAAATTATCTTTAAAATGTTATTTACTTCGGACGTACATAAGTAATTAGTTATTTCTTTGGGTTTATTGAGAGCTGCTTTAGCATGAAAATCGGCACGTTCATTACCCATTATTCCACAGTGGGAGGGGATCCATTCAAAACTAACCTCAATATTTTTCAATTTTAGATGGGACAAACTTAATAGTATTTCCGAAATAAAATTTTCTTCTTTGTTATTCTTTAATGCCAGTAAAGTGCTTAAGGAGTCTGTGAAAATAACGGTACCTACATAGAGGTTATCTAGCTGGTGTAGCCAATTAAGGGCCAGCATGATACCTGCCAGTTCGGTTCTGTAAATAGAAGTACCATCTGACAATATCTTTGATTGTTGATAAGAGAATGCTGGAACGCAAAATGCTGCAGGACTGCGCCCTTCCTTGGGTGTTTTGGATCCATCAGTAAAAATGTGGAGCTGATTATTCCATTTCGTATTAATAAATTCTAAGCTTGTCTGTAGCAAAAATAACGGATTATCTGATTTACTTACCTGGTTTGTCAGTTCCGTTGATATATAACTGGTTCCGTTAGTAGCCAAGTGGGAAAATTTGTGGGTTTAAATGTTTCTATACATAAGTAATTATTCGAATTTGCTGTTCGATACCCGAAAGGTTTATTGCAATTCTTACCTTCCATATACTGATATTGCCAGCAAGGTTGTAAGCTTGAGAAAAGAGGATGCTTAGGTTGAAGTTCTATACTATGTTTGAATTTATGAACTAGCTGTTGTCTTCTGAGATCTAGTGGAGTTTCTCCCATTTCTACTTGTAGAGATGCTAAAGAGGTAAGTGGAAGTGCACCTGCACATATCCTTAAAGATTGGTATTGTATTGAGTCTAAAGTTTTCTTAACACTTTCTGAAGCACTATCATATGCCTCACATTCGTAGTCCAGGAGGGATCGGATATAGGATCTATATATCATCATTAGAGACTTAGAAGAGCTTCCTCATGACGTACCAGTTAAACATCTGAGGATATTCATTTTTTTCTTACATCTGGTTGCAATGTTCTCTATATATGTTGAGTCCAGGTAAGTTTCTTATAAAAAATTATTCCTAAAAAGCGATGCGAATCTTCACATTTTAGAGGTATGCTGTTTATAGTAAGATTTATCTCAGATAATTTTCTGCCCTTAGTAAAAAGTATGGGGACAGTCTTCTTTTGGGAAAGCTGGAGGCCCCATGAGGAGAACCTATCATATAGAACATTCAGATAATTTTGTATTTTCTTGGTAATGAAAGGGATGTTGCTGCCAGAGATCCATATTGCACGGTCATCGGCATACAGTTTAAGTTTTCAAGTTTCAAGTTTCATTTATTTCTCCTCAAGAGATCAAGATAAAAATACATAAAAAATAGACAATGTAAATACAATGAACATCAACTTTAAAGAAAGTGAGGAAGGTAATGACCAAAAAGGAAGAAACCTTGTGTGAGGCCAACCCATAACAAAAATTGTACTTAAAGTTAAAGAAATATTAAAAACATCATATAATCACAAATTCAATGAGAAAAAAAAAATAAAACATAACAAACAAACACCTAACTAAACCTTAATAAAATGAGAATGGGGGGGGGGGGGGAGAACCAAAAATAAATCTAAGACTTAGACAATAAAAATGTTTTGTATTTCCTTTTAAAAACAGATACCGAAGGGCTTGATTGAATGTCAGAAGGGATTGAGTTCCAAATAACTGGTCCTTGATGAAATATACTGTTTTTGAAGATGGAAGTACTGCACTGTGGAATATGGATATTTTGGGCATTTCTTGTTGAATAAGTATGTACAGATGTGTTTAATAAAAAATAATTCTTAAGTGAATTAGGCAAGAGATCCTTTTTATAGAAAAACATGAAAAATGCAATATTCATTCTATTCAAATCCATTATATTCAAAATTTTCAAAGATGTAAACAATGGTCCAGAATGGGAGAGATAAGAAGAGTGAGTTATAATTCTCATGGCCTTTTTCTGCAAATAAATATTCTGTTAATATGTGTTTGGAAGGCATTACCCCAGGCTATATTGCAATAATTCAAATATGGTAAAATCAAGGTATTATACAATAAAAGAAGAATATTCTTCGGCAATGTGTGGAGTTTATACATAACACCAACGATTTTGGCAACTTTATTGCAGATGACACCAGCATGTTCATTCCAAGTAAACTTATTATCAACATTAACACCTAGAAAGGTAGTAAATGTTACTTCATTAACTGGCTTATCATTTAAACAAACCTCAAATTTGAATTGTGATCTATTTTTATTTGTAAAAACCAAAAAATTTGATTTCTTAACATTTAAGGTTAATTTATTAACAGTAAGCCAGTTAGATACATATTTCAGTTCCTTATTGAAAATATTTTGTAAAGTTTGTACATTTTTATGGGACATGAACAAGCTGGTGTCATCTGCATATAATATAGAGTCCAAAATTTTGGAGACATTACTTAAATCGTTAATGTAAATTATAAACAGAAGTGGGCCGAGGATCAACCCTTGAGGCACTCCACATCTTATACCTTGCATCGAGGAAGAAAAATTATCAATCGAAACAAACTGTTTACGATTTTGAAAATAATTGTCAAATAAACTGAGTGCAACCCCCCTAATTCCATAATAACTTAATTTACGTAATAATAAATCATGATCAAGTGAGTCAAAAGCTTTGCTTAAATCAATAAAAAGACCAATCATTGTTTCCTGTTTATCTAATGCACTTGTTACTTTATATACAAATTCTGCTAAGGCCGAAGATGTGGAGTGCCCCTTTCTAAAACCAGACTGATTATTGTTAAGAATATTGCACTGAGAAATGAAACTATGTAAACGAGAATAAATACATCTTTCTAATATTTTTGAAAAATGGATAAAACGGAAATTGGACGATAATTTGAAATAATGTCAGGAGAACCAGATTTAAAAACAGGGACCACTCTTGCAATCTTAAGCTGGTCTGGGAAAATCCCAGTAACAAAAGAAGAATTGAATATATCACATAATAATTCAGCAATTACATGTATTGACTTCTTTACAACCTTGACATCAATACCATCAAAACCAGCACTGACATTATTTTTAAAACCAGTTACTATATCCAATATTTCTTTAGGAGTTATTGGGGACAAAAATAAAGATTTGTCGTTTTTAGTAATATACTTTAATAAATCAGATTGAGTATTTATATTAGATGTAAATTCAGAATGTAACTTCGGACCAATGTTAACAAAGTATTTGTTTATTGTATTACATATCACTTTATTATCTGTTAAGACCTGATCCTGGTATGCAATTTTATTAAGACCAGTTTTCTTTTGAGAACGACCAAGTGTTTTGTTAATCAGTTTTCATGTTTGTTTCATATCACCAGAGGCATTTTGGAACTGTAATCGATAATATATATATTTTTTTTGTCTCACCTGCATAGCAGAGTGAGACTATAGGCGCCGCTTTTCCGACGGCGGCGGCGGCGTCAACACCAAATCTTAACCTGAGGTTAAGTTTTTGAAATGACAGCATAACTTAGAAAGTATATGGACCTAGTTCATGAAACTTGGCCATAAGGTTAATCAAGTATTACTGAACATCCTGCCTGAGTTTCATGTCACATGACCAAGGTCAAAGGTCATTTAGGGTCAATGAACTTAGACCATGTTGGGGGAATCAACATCAAAATCTTAACCTAAGGTTAAGTTTTTGAAATGTCATCATAACTTAGAAAATATATGGACCTAGTTCATGAAACTTATACATAAGGTTAATCAAGTATCACTGAACATCCTGCATGAGTTTCACGTCACATGACCAAGGTCAAAGGTCATTTAGGGTCAATGAACTTTGGCCGAATTGGGGGTATCTGTTGAATTACCATCATAACTTTGAAAGTTTATGGATCTGATTCATGAAACTTGGACATAATAGTAATCAAGTATTACTGAACATCCTGTGCAAGTTTCAGGTCACATGATCAAGGTCAAAGGTCATTTAGGGTCAATGAACTTTGGCCAAATTGGGGTATTTGTTGAATTACAGCCATAAATTTGAAAGTGTGTTGGTCTAGTTCATAAAACTTGGACATAATAGTAATCAAGTATCACTGAACATCCTGTGCGAGTTTCAGGTCACATGATCAAGGTCAAAGGTCATGTAAGGTCAAAGAACTTTGGCCACGTTGGGGCCTTGGGGGTATTTGTTGAATTGCCATCATATCTCTATAAGTGTATTGGTCTAGTTCATAAAACGTGGAAATAAGAGTAACCAAGTATCACTGAACATCTTGTGCGAGTTATAGTTTTCAAAATCAGCACTGCTGTTATATTGAATCGCGTGATGCAGGTGAGACGGCCAGAGGCATTCCACTTGTTTTTTAATTAAATTTGTGAGTTTATTTCTTGATTTCTTATAAACACATTTCCTATATTCAGATGGATTCTTAATAAATTTCTTATACATCTTACATTTTCTTTTAGTTAACTTTTGTATTTCTTTTGTCATCCATGGCTTATAGCTCCTATTCTTATTGGTTATGGAAAAAGAGGAATATGGAAAGCATACATTGTATGCATGTAAAAATTTGTCTAAAAACTTATCATAAGACTTATTAGGATCTTCATGATCAACATTCCAAACAACTTTATTTAATTCAAGAATGAATTTCGCAATGTTTTGATCTGTGATGTTACGCCGCTTCCCAGATATATTATTATATTTATTACAGTTAACAGGCCTGCAGTTAAGAATGGTGTTACTTAAACAAAAAACAGGAAAGTGATCACTTATGTCTGAAAACAATGCACCTGACAAAAAAACACTTTCGTCATTGGTGAAGATGTTATCCAACACAGTCGCAGAGTGATCACTGACTCTGGTTGGATAACGAATTAAAGTGTTCAGGGAATAAGATATCAAAGTGTCTAAAAAAATATTAACCTCATAATTCCTATTCACTTTTAACAAGTCGATATTATAATCCCCTAGTAAATACAGTTTTTTACAAGATATATTTATTTTATCCAGTATTGCACATAATGAATCAACAAATAAACCAATGGGCTGACCAGGTGGTCTGTAAATAGATGCGACATATATAGAATTATTACAAAGTTTCAATTCCAAGAATATACCTTCTACGTGGCATTCATTGATATCAAACTCTGTTACATGGGAGTATTCAACATTATTACGAATGTAAAAACCAACTCCTCCACCTCTTTTATTCTTACGTTCTAAACCAACAAATTTATAGTCATCGATATTAAATATTGCACTTGGTGTGGATTCGGAAATCCAAGTCTCTGTTAGGCCTATGATTGTAGGTTTGATATCTAAACAGCTTAAGAATGAAATCAAATTCTCATGGTTCTTAGAAAGACTTCGACAGTTTATATGTATACATGAAAAATGTTTATCATTTATACAATTATTATTTGACACACAATCCCTCAATTTGGTATTGAATTTAGAAATAGAAAAAACATTATTAGATAAGTTAAAAGTAGCATCTTCGGTATCAACATCAGGTGATAAAAATCTATTTAATCTTGTAATATCATTCAGATATTGGCTCTCAAGATTATACATACAAAAATTACACTTATATATTATTCAAAAGAAAAGAATACAAAAAAAAGTGATATTAGATTTTTTTAATGCTTAAGACTAGTTTGACAGAATAAAAAAAAAAAGGGATCTGTAGGGATATCATGTAACATAATGTTAAAAAGTGTGGGACTGAGAATACTACCTTGGGGGAGACCTCTATCCATCTTGAATTCTTTTGATAATTGCTTATCAACACGTACTTCATAAGTGCGGCCTTTCAAAAAGTTGTGGAGAAAACTAAGCAGGTTACCTTGTATACCTATTTCATTCAATTTACGAATTAGACCTTCTATCCATATCGTATCATATGCTTTATTTATGTCCAAAAAGATAGCTAATGTATGTTCCTTGTTATTTATACTCTTTTGAATGTCGTTCTCAAGGTTCACTATACTATCTATGACACTCCAGTTTCTTCTGAAACCGTTCATAAAGGATGGTAATATTTCATGTTTTTCGAGGAACCAATCGAGCCTTGACTTGATCATGGTTTTTATCAAGCATGATGTTAAGGCTATGGGCCGATATGATGAGGTATCACTTGCGTTTGATGATGATGATGATGCACAGCATTTGTATAGCGCCATGTATCTGTCAAAGACATTCAAAGGCGCATTGGAGGAGCCAGCCAATCTGGGTCGCCTACAAGGGCGCGCACACAGAACTGTGACCCGCAGGTCTCTCCTCCCGATAACTGGGGGAATGCAGGTGGACCACTACACCGGGGTTTCCCCCTACTCTTATTCGAATAGTGCAGTGGGTTCTTAACGTGCAAAGGTGGTGATTCTCCTCTACACGGGGCCTCCATTTAACGTCCTATCCGAGGGACGGAGTGTTTTCCACTGTAACATAGCCTGCATCTATGAAACATGGGAGAGACGTTTACACACAACGCGTTTCCATTATGTTTAAAAATTGGGATCATTATTGAGTGCTTAAGCTGGGATGGGATTTGTTGAGATTCCAAAATCGAATTGAAGAGCAAAAGTAAATACTCTTTTGCTACGAGGGGAAGGTTTTGGTATACTATGTAAGGTATTTTGTCCTTTCCCGGAGCAGAATTTCCTTTCTTTTCGATAGCTCTATTAAGTTCTGTAATACTTAATTCCTCATTCAGGACATGCAAGTTTATTTCCTCTGGTCTGTTATTTCCCTCTGTTTATGTTCAAAAATAAATTTCTGCTTGTTTTCAGTGAAATCCGTTGCTTTTTTGGTAAAAATTGTGTGAAAGAATCTCCCAAACAAATCTGCCTTGTCTTGGTCAGATTGGACAATTGTGTCTTTGTCTTTCAATACTGGGATTCTCTTGGGGTGGGATTGTATACCGTTAAGTCTTTTAATGCACTTCCAAATAGTGGATTCTGGGACAAATCAATTAAGGTTCTTACAAAAATTATTCCAGTATTGCTGTTCACTTCGACTGAGAATTTTCTGCGCTTCTGCCTTCTTTTTCAAAAAATTATTCAAATTTTCAATAGATATTGTTCGGTTTAATTTCCTTTTGGCTTTATTTCTCTCCTTAATTTTATCCGAACACTCTTTATTCCACCAAGGGATGGGCTTACGCTGTTGTTTTTTCTTTTTGGGGGAAATTTTATTTAACACCCCAGTGATTTTGTCTACAAACTTACCATATAATTCAGTTGGATTTTCTCCAGTGTTTTCTGCATTGTTTTGCTTAAAAACCTTTTCACATTTAACTGAAAAAAAGTGCCCAGTTCATAGTTCGAAAAGGCCATCTGATATCCTCTTTTTCTTTTTGCATAAATGTATTATTATTCAATAATTTGTCAAGAGTTGTATCAATAAAAATTGGATAATGAATGATCACTGCCGAACTGGGTTGGCGATGTGGACCACTCACATTTGCCAGCTAAAGAAGGTGAAGTTATTGAGAGATCTAAAGCTGATGTTTTGGCATTCCTCGGGTCCATTCTTGTGGCAGATCCATCATTCAAAAGAACCATATGTGTGTCATTAATAAGATTTTCAATAATTTTCCCATTATGGTCTGTTCTTTCACCTCCCCACAGGGTGTTGTGAGAATTAAAATCTCCTACTATTATATAATTGCGGTGGTCTGGTATACTCACTTTGATTTCTTTTTAAACTATATCATCGTTTAGTTGTTTACATGGATTATAAAAATTAACAATTCTACAAGTAAGACCTTCAATATATATATCTAAAATTTGTAGTTCTAGGTCCGTTTCAATTGAGGGGTAGGCATATTGAATTGAATCATGAATGTATATTGCACATCCACCTCGATGTTGGGATTGTCTATTTTTGGGGATACAGGTATATTCTGGAAAGTATAAATTAATATTGTCATTAAACCACGTTTCTTGTACACAAATAAGATGTACTATTTCATTTGCTTTATTTTTGCTATTGACAAATTTCAAGAGCTCAGCTCCATGAGCTGGTCGACCTTGTGCGTTCCACTGAATAATGGAAAGCACAGCTAATAATGATGTAATAGAACTAGCTCTGGTCGTCAGGCTGAACTGGGCCTGAGCCCCTGAGTAAAAGTCTTTCTGATGACACCTTAATTAGGTGAATGATATTGTTTTCACTTATATCTTTGTAAAAAAAATCAATAATTCAACTATGGAAATTATCAATCTCTCACATGCTTCTGTTGTTGGTAACATCTCTGTTGGGGGGTTGTTCACATCATCTTCAATATCTAGACTCTGGGGGTTCAAGTATGTGCTAGATGGAACTTTCCTCGGTGCTTCGTAAGGTGGGGGTATAGTTCTACTTGAAGTTTGGGTTGTGGGAGCGCTGTTGGATGGGGGAGCTCTATTGGATTGGAGTTCGGAAGGCCTAATGGGTTGATGAGGCCGATGAGAGCCCTGTTGTGGGGGATCTTGGTGAACCTGTTCTGGGATTGGATTTGAGTTAGGAACAGATTGGTTTTGCCTTTCGCCCCAAACTTTCGTAGCTTGGGCGTATGTTAGTTTACTTTCATATTTAATTCTCTGAACTTGTTTCGCCTTTTTTGCTTCTTTACATCCGTTGTAGGCAGCGGAGTGTGCCTCTCCACAGTTTGGGCAACCCGGATTGTCTTTTCTTGGACATTCATTGAAAGAGTGTGGTTCTCCACATCTTACACATCTCAATTTAGATCTACATTGAACAACTGTGTGCCCAAACATTTGGCATCTGTAACACCTAGATACTGGCGGAATATAAAGTGCAACTTTGAATGATTGAAAACACATTGTAATATTTTCTGGAAGTTGCTTATTGAATGTTAAAATAACACTCCTAGTTGTGACGAAAACGGGTTGGTAATCGTTTTCAGTATTTCCAGTTCTTTTTGACATCTTTCTTTTTGCTGCTATAACATTTTGGTGTTTCAATTCTTCTTCTATTTCTTTATCTGTCATATCTATAGGGATTCCTGAGATTATTCCTCTAGCGCCAACAGCTTTCTCTTGGACTTTTACCGGAATGTTACCAATTGACTCGATTTGCTGTAGGCTTCGATGTTGTTTTTCGTTTTTACATTGGACTAGAATTCCAGCGTACACATGGTTGATCCGCTCAATAGATTCAGAATCGCTGGAAGAGGAGTCCGCTCTGAGCGAGATAGATTCTACTGCCAGACTTCTTTCACGTTTGCGTTTGTTTTGGCGTTTTTTATACGTGACAGTCCGGACATCCTCGTCCATGTCAAAAGGGTTGACTTCCGGAGCGGAAGTCGACGCCATTATTGGGTGCGGTGGGAGAGGCGGGAATTTTAAATTCCGCCACGTGTGTGCGTGTATTAGTGCTAGTACTAGAGTGCAGTTAAAGCCCAAATCTTAAATGCTACCTTATCTCGTAAAATCCAACTCACCCATGCAGTCTCTGAATCTCAATTACAAGAGTATATATATGCACATGAAATCAACTTCCAGAAGAAAAGTTAAAAATTTCTGTCAAAAAGAGGAAATTTTCTCCAAAAATTGATCCGATCGGGAGAGTCACGTCAGCACATCAGATCTGATGCAACTCGTGAACTCGTTCTGATATTCCGAGTGACAAAGGTGGGACTTTATGGTGGGAGAAATATAAAATTCATGCAACATCACGATCTTTAAAAACAATTAAAACTAATATTCTTACTTTACACAAAATCCCGAAACGTTGTCCAATTACCGTCCCATTTCTATTTTACCCGTTTTTTCTAAATTATTTGAAAAATGTTTATATAATCGTATTTTAAATTTTATCAATAAGTGCAATATTTTTACCCATAGTCAATATGGCTTTAGAGCGGGGCACTCCACATCGTCAGCATTACTTGATTTTATTCAGAAAGTTACAAATGAAATTGATAACGAGTATATTGATAGGTTTATTTTTAGATTTGCGAAAAGCATTTGATACGTTAGATCATAATATTTTGTTGAAAAAACTATAGGCATATGGAATAAGAGGAATTACTTTAGACTTATTAAAAGATTATCTATCTAATCGCAAACAATATGTATTATGTAATGGAATTAAATCAGAATTGAAATCTATAAGATGTGGAGTGCCCCAAGGTTCGATACTTGGACCTCTTTTATTCCTTTTATATATTAATGACATGTGCAATGTATCCAGTAAACTTAAATTTATCTTATTCGCAGATGACACCAGTATATTCATGTCCCACAAAGATTTACAGACGTTACAAACAGAATTTAATGAGGAATTACAGAAGGTTACCGATTGGTTATACTTGAACAAGTTATCCCTCAATGTTTCTAAAACTAACTTTATGATATTTACAAATAAGAAAATAAACTCTAATGAAATTGATATAAAATTGTGTGGTTCAATGATAAAAGAAGTTTCATCTTTAAAATTTCTTGGTGTCATAATCGATAATAAATTAACGTGGTTAAATCATATTGATGCCATCTGCAATAAGATATCTAAGAACATAGGCATAATGTACAAATTGCATAATTTTCCACCAAATATTTTAAAGATGCTGTATTATGCTATTATTTCACCATTTTTTAATTATGGCATTCTTGCCTGGGGAAGTGCTGCGAATATTTATTTAGACAGATTACATAAACTTCAAAAACGTGCAGTCAGAATTATAAACAACTCCCCTTTTTACGCCCATTCTTATCCTATTTTTCATTCACTTAAAATTTTAAATATTTATGATATGTACAAGTATGAAATGGGACTTTTTATGTATCTATGTACTAAAGGACTTTTACCTTCTTTTTTATTGAACTGTTTTAAATTAAATTATAATATTCATGAATACCCTACTAGAAATGCTGCAAACTTCCACTTTCCTAAAATAAGAACTTGCCTTTCTCATAAATCTATTTTCTTTCGTGGCCCACTACTTTGGAATTCTTTGCCGGTTAATTTGAAAACATCTTGTTCATTTAATATTTTCAAACGTAACTTCAGAAACTTTATATTTGATAATTAAACCTGTTTGTAAATATTTATATATATATATAATCTAAATCTTACCATTTGTGTATCTATGCCTTTGTATTGTCTTCTAATTGTTTTTTTTTTTTTTTTACTTTTGATATTGTCAATAATTATTATTCTTTTTAAAGTAAGTTGGGTCGGCCTTTTTATAAGGATATTCTTTTCCTTTTTGGCTGCTTCCCTCTCAATGCTTTTTTATGTCTTTGATGTTATGTAAACTTTGTTCCTATGTATTTTACCACACTTTTGTTCATTTTTATGCAGAGAGCAAAATAAACTTGAATTGAATTGAATTGAATTGACTTTTCCATGCTTCTCTCATTCTCAAAATTTGCGATTTAGAGCTAGTAACATTTTCCTCACACGTATTAATTCACTGCCGATTCCAAAACATCGCAAACGCGAACTGCGCAAGTGCGAAAATCGCAGCTCTATTCATGAGTAGGACTATACATCAAGATCTAGTGGGTGTTTCATGAAAGTTGTCGGCGCTGAAGTGCTGACTATTTTAGTGAAATCCTTGCTTTTGATTGGCTGAGAAGCAATGGCCTCTAACTGTTACTACGGTAACTGTTGGAGAAAGACAACTTGTTAACCCTATAGCACCTACAGATTCCTATGCATAATGGCAATTACTCACTGGAGGAAACTATAAAACTGGTAATAAGTAGGCATTGTTTCAAACAAATTGAAATATTTTTTTATAAATTTACTTTTGTTCATTACAAGTTATATTTATTTTGTAGCATAGGACCTGTTGAATAGAATGGTACATGGCAAAGTTCAATCAGATGTACGAATATTGAACATATAGCAACGCCCGAGCTTCTTCGGCGAAGTAAGTGGTTTTCCGAGAAATGGACGCAGCCATCTTTGCTGAGATCGACTGCGCAACAGTCTGGAACTTGCTACACACCGATGCATGTCAATCGGTTTTTCTCTATTATACTCAATAGGAGCATACACTTTTCTATGCAGATCTATATAGCAGCCAACCTATACGGTACGCACACGCAATATTACCACGGTAAATCATAGACAAGAGATACTATAGCGCAAAGAAAACGTACGGGCGGTTAAGGGCGGTTCAGTGTGTAATAGGAAGGGCGGTCTCGGGCGGTTCAGGTGCTAAAGGGTTAATAGTGCTGACAACTTTCATGAAGCAGTACCCTGATGCAAACGCGAAACGGTCTCAATGAATAGCCCAATTGGTTTCAATAGCAGAGTATAAAGGCAAAGATTGCCAAGTTAAGCATGTACCTAATAACATAGGGATCAAAGTATTACCACAAATACATGTATGTTTTGTAAAGACGATGAGTGTGAACCACTGGTGTAAATTCAAGCAGCGAACCAATTCAGGGGAACGAAGTTCACCCCCCCTTGAATAGTGAGACTTCATGCATTACATGTGTGGTGTACTGGTGTGCACTGATAAAGTTACAAGAATGACAAAGTGTTCTAGAGATCTGTGAAATATTAAATTGTATTTCTTTTCTGTTGCATTTATCAGGAATCTTGTTCAATACTGGGATAGGACAACACATCCTTAAGAATCCTCTTGTAATTGAAAGCATCATCAGTAAGGTATGCTATGATTAATCTTTCATTTATGATCAATTGTGATTTACTGCATGGAATTTGTATTGCTTGACATATTCTGCAACTTCTTAATTAACATTAAAGATCAAAAGCTTGCTTTTTACATAACAAAATCAACATTTCGAAGATTCATTACTCATGGGTTGATGGATTTTCCTCAAAACTACATAAGTATGGTTTTCTCATAATCACAGAGTTGCTAAGCAGTACGTTTTTGGCATATTTAGTATGTTTTTGCAACCAAAATACGACAGTACGTTTTTTCTTTTGAAAATAAGATTTTGTTTTTTAATAATAATAATAAATGTGATTTGTAATGCGCCAAATCCACTCTGCGGAGTGCCCAAGGCGCAGTAAAAGAAAGAGAGAGAGAGAGAATAGTACAAATACAAAGATAAATTAAGGAACAATTAAGAATAGGAAGCATTGAACAGACGCATCTTAAAGTAGCATTTAAATGTGTCAATGTCATTACAAAATCGTAATTTATTGAGAAAAATCATCTCTATATGTCTCTATTTCATAAAATTTACACAAATATGGTTATTGGGTGCAATTTCAGGTAACTAGTTTTTTTCAATCATTTTGTTAAAACCAGGGTGAGATAAACTAATGTTTCTTTTTTTTTCATCTGCAAGAGCAGTGCGCGTTTTAGCTTGCATGTAGCTTGAGCGCCGCAATGAGCGCGCTAGCCGCGATTGGGACTACTTTTTTTTATATTCAAATGTTGGCAGGCCTGCTATCTACATAGCAGTGTGCATTTTATTATGAAATACAGTTTTTTTTTTAGAAAGTACATTTTTTTTAATCATAGAATACAATTTTTCATCCCCAGAGGTTGACAGGTCTGTAATCATGGGTCTGCTTTTATAAAAACAAATTTGATGTCGGGGCAAAATTTCCTTTGGAAATGTCACATGGTAGAGGAGGACATTCCAATGATTCTTCTCACTACATGAGTCCTCATTGGAACTGTCCAAAGAATACTGATGTATCACAAGCAATTTAATTCATGTTCATCTTTACTTGGTGAAACCATTTATCTTATTTTGATTTTAGGCTGCATTGAGAACGACTGATACAGTCCTTGAAGTTGGTCCTGGTACTGGAAATATGACAGTTAAGATGCTTGATAAGGCCAAGAAGGTATGTTTATCAACTCATTATCAACCCAGTTAACCAAAAATAATGATAATCTCACATCTTATTGTGCAATTGATGTTGAGTTTTCCCTGAGGTGATCAGAGTCAAGATTACGGGAATGTGGTATTTACAACACCAACACATCATTAAAGGACAAGTCCACCCCAACAAAAAGTTGATTTGAATAAAAAGAGAAAAATCCAACAAGCATGACACTGAAAATTTCATCAAAATCGGATGTAAAATAAGAAAGTTATGACATTTTAAAGTTTCGCTTAATTTAACAAAACAGTTATATGCACATCCTGGCTGGTATGCAAATGAGGATACAATGACATCATCCATTCACTATTTCTTTTATATTTTATTATATGAAATATTCTAATTTTCTCCTCATTGTCAAGTGATACAACGATTAATTCCTCCCTGAACATGTGGAATTAGCATTGTTTAACTCTTAACATGCCATACACACTACTAACCCAACGCCACAGTGCTAATCCGATGCTAATCCCCTATGCCAGCCACAAAACCCCCCTGTGCCACATTGATTTTGGGATCGCGAGTCGTATTCACTCCTTTCAATAGTCATGATTACAATTGCTTGTAAATCTCTAACGATTAGTTTATCCACAAAATATTGTGTAGTAAAGTTGTAGAAAATTTCATACCCCTTATAATGGTGTCCTCATTATATGGATTGGTCATTATCTTTACCGCTAAAATATGAGTTGTATCAAGTAGTTCTATTTTGTGGAGTGTTTTGTATGGATCAAAAAACCTAGGTCTCTTCCCTCTCGGAGGCGGAGCCATATCTTGTAAAAAATGTAGAAATACTCGAAAAAGTCGAATGTAAACCGCGTGAGTAAGTTGATCTGTCAGAAAGCAGAGTTCGCACTGCACACAATAGTGCTAATTACGGCGTGCATGCGATGCGCAATACAATGCAAAACGGCGTAACAATGATTGTAATTCCGAATGTGCGCAGTCATGCACGAAGCAGGCGAGGGTAGGAAACAATGCAAGCACAAAGCAATCAATAGTAGGCGTGCGAGCACGAGTGTGGCATGTTATAGTAGGATACGTAGCGTGCACGAAGCACTCAATGAGTTAATACTATATGGTTCAGTCAACTTGGTCCTTATTGTCAAATCTATAAAAAATGAAATATTATATAATTCAAACAATAAAAAGCAAAAGAAATAGTGAGTGATGGACATCATCGACTGAGTCATCTAGTTGTGCATATCGCTGTTTTGTGAAAAATAAGCGAAACTTTAAAATGCATAACTTTCTTATTTTACATCCGATTTTGATGAAATTTTCAGCACTATGCTAGTTTGATTTTTCTCTCTTTATTCAAGTCAGCAGTTTCCTGGGGTGGACTTGACCTTTAATTATAATTAGCATAAAATGTCATTATCTTTTAATGTATCATTTTGAAAGTGTTACTTTGTGAACACTGGAATTGCTCATGAATCTCAGGTTAGATAGATAAGCACTGTGTATAAATATAGCAACACGTATACACAGTACGTATGTGTGATGGTTTTCAATCTACCAGTGAATTAATTCTAACTTTGATTTGCTGCTTCTGGACAATCAGCAGAGTTAAATACATTTTTTTTCTTGACATATTTCGTTATTATTAACATATCAATTCTTTGAAGTGTTAATTTTGACTTTCCATTGGGTACTAAATGTTGCAAATATATCTGTATGTTTATTTCTCTCATTTAGGTAGTTGCTTGTGAACTTGATCCTCGTCTCGTTGCTGAATTACAAAAGAGGGTTCAAGGAACGTAAGTGGCATGGGATTTGACAATCTTTCAAAAACTGTTCTGTAAATATTCCTTGTTAAGTTCGACTGATGGTATTTTTTCTGGAAATTGAGAATTACTTGTCAATCTAATAAAGTATCTAATCTCACTCACACCAGTGACCTGTGTCTGTCACCTATTAACCATATATATCAAATATCATTTAATATATGATAGAAATAAAAGTGGGCCCAATAGTGAACCTTGCCATATAACACAATTGATTGGTTGAATACAAGACTGTTCATTGTTAATGGTTACCGTTTGCTTCCAATTTGAAAGATAGCTTTCAAAAAGTAGGTTGATAATATGAGGACATCATACCTTTTCATATGAAGCACAAAGTGGAGATGAATAATTTCTTGAAGCTCTCACATTTACTGATATATCCCAGATGTATTTAATGGAATTGCTCAGAAACAATCATTTGGTTTCTTCCTTTGCCCAGACCATTTGGTCCTAAGTTGCAGGTGATAGTTGGTGATGTGCTGAAGACTGATCTGCCTTTCTTTGACGTCTGTGTTGCCAATTTGCCATACCAGATCTCTTCTCCGTTCGTGTTCAAGCTTCTCCTTCATAGACCGTTCTTCAGGTGTGATTTCTTACAGTTTGAACCTTATATCTTATTATGATAAATACCAAAATTTAAGAAAAGTAGTGTTCAAGTATGACTACTCTCTCCATCTCTGTTTTACGAATTGTTTGAGTGATCAAATTCAAACTTGGTTCATGTTTACATGATTTTAGGTGAGTGAGTGTGATCTTATTTGTATTATTGTATTATTTGACATTTGTATCACCAATTCAAATGTCAGAGGGTCAGAGGTCTTCAAACTATGTTGTAGTGATAACAGTTACCTGTTTGAGGGATCAACTTGGCTCATATGTACACAAGGGCATGGCAATCTGAATATCTGTGGGGTCCCAAAGTTAAAGGTCAGAGGTCATTTGTTTGAAAATTTAGGTAAGGTGTGTAAGTTATTTCTGATCTGGCAATGGGGAGGCACAAATTTTATGAATCAATGTAGGTTTAATAGATGATGCAAGAGATATTTTACTCATCGACTATATCGACTTCTGTCCCTTTTTGGTAATGTTTAACTGGAGGACCATATGAATCATGGATGTCTAACTTATCAAATGACAGTTTTAATGATTTGATTACAGGTGTGCAGTGTTGATGTTCCAGCAGGAGTTTGCCCAGAGGTTGGTAGCGAAGCCTGGTGACAAGCTATACTGTAGGCTGTCTATCAACACACAGCTACTGGCCAGAGTAGATCATCTCATGAAGGTAGGTAACTAGCAAGATAACAACAGTAGAGCCTTCTTCAGACACAACATAACAATGCTCAGCATCATATTTGTGTACAGTGTCAATGTTGTACATTGTTATACATTGTCCATTTTATGTATTTTTATCTGATCTTTTGACGAGAAATAAATTAAACTTGAACACCTGGTCCACTGCAAGACTAGTATTTACTCTTTGTTTATTTCAAGGTTGGTAAGAATAACTTCAAGCCTCCTCCCAAAGTTGAGTCTAGTGTGGTTAGGATAGAACCCAGGAATCCACCTCCTCCTATTAACTTTCAGGTGAGTAAACAATGACCAATATATTGCTCGAATGATGGAATGGTACCAAATAAAATTGAAATAGTGTAGTGATTCAAGCAATCTCAAAGGTATTGATTTTAATGATTAGAATGGTGTAAAATAGCGGGAGTACTTGCTATGTTTAAGGAGAATATGGTAGTGTACATAGAATTACTCCTCAGCTGCCTTCATTTTGGAAATTATGACAATAAATATCTTTGAGTATTTTATATCAATAATTCAAATTATCATCTATATTGGATGTTAAAATTGATACATTAAAATGCATATTTTGGTCTGCATCAATTGGTCCTTTATGTTGAACTAATTTGGCTTTCCTAGTTTGATCTGAAACACTATCTTTTTCATGAGAATCACATGATTATTAGATAAATGGAATTGAACTTAACCCTAACTAGGCCGGGCTTTTTTGGCTGTTCTGTGGCCGGGGGGGGGGTTGATTCAACCCCCCCCCCCTGAGATCTCGGCCGCCGATCGCGCAAGCGTCGCAAAAATTTGCACGCTGGTAGTGTGCGATGTAATCTACAAGGCTGTATGGTAAAATTTTCCAAAATAATGAGATTTTATTTTATATGAATTAATTATGCTAATTTATGCATAAATCATACTTTTTGCTCTAATTCACTAAATAAAGCTCCTAGAATGCTAAGTTTTGGTAAAAATATTCTTTGTAGCATTCTTAACAATTGCAATCGAAAAAAACTTCGGTTTGGAAATCAATTTCTTATGTATTTCTTTGTTTTTCAACCTTTTGTTTTTCTTTGTTTTTTTCACCAGATTTATTGCACAACCTTTTTGAAGCATAATTACCCTAAAATCAATTGCTTTCAGCTGTTTAAAGTAAAAATAATCATATCTTTATGAATAAGATGAGAAAACTCAATTTGCATTGACTTTGTACACAAAATCACGTTTTGGAACAATTTTTGGTCTGACATGCACTTACAAAATGTTGCATAATTTCGGAACCGCGTACCCGGGCGTCGTAAATTTGGTCTCAAAAGATGCGCGAGACTTAAAAGTATAAACTCTGCGAGTGGGGCGGTCAAAAAATTTCGCGCAGCGGAATGATCGCAGAAAATGTTGAGGGGGGGTTGATTCAACCCCCCCCCCCCCGGCCATTTTAGGGTTAATAATATCTTACCTCCCATTCTACATTCATTCTTACATTAAAGTAAATTATCATTGTTTTACTTTCATTCCATTTGTGATGTATAGGAATGGGATGGCCTGGTTCGCATTGCTTTTGTAAGGAAGAATAAGACTCTATCTGCTGCCTTTAGGTGAGTTCAGGGGACCGTTTCATAAAGAGTTACAACTGTTGTAACTTTGCCATTATGGCAACTACCATGGACACCTTGATTGTGATTGGCTGCTGAGCCCTGTTGCCATGGTAGTTGCCATAATGGCAAAGTTACAACAGTTGCAAGTCCTTTATGAAACGGGCCCCAGAGGTAGATTCATGAAGCTGTCAGTTAGATTTTTTTTACAACTTGTTACCTTTTCTATGCTGTTAAAGGTCTTATTGAAAGCGACAAATTGAATTGATGAAATATACAACAACGGAATTCTTATAAGCTAGAAAATACTAGGAAGCCAGTTTCATGCGTTTTCCAGCTTACCAGCTGAACATTTTTTTAATGTTCCTGTATACTTGAATAAATAACTGTTAAACATGTATTTGAATCAATTTGAATTTAGATTGTTTTATTAAACTTGTTGTTGAGGTCAGTCTTGATGAAGCATAAAGGGAACAAAGGAAAAATGGTGAACTAATTGTCTTATTGCGTAGTTTTTGTAGTAAATAAAATTTCATGATTGCAATATTTCGTAAATGTAGCTGAACATACATGTTCATTGTCTTTTGATTTTAAGATGAACAATCAAGATATTTGCATGAAGGATTCTGTAGTAAAGAATTTGCAGTCGATTTAAACCAAACTCATTTTGGGATTGAAACTCACAGTTGAGGTCAAGATTGAATTGAGATTCAGCATTTCTCTCATGAAAAATATAGTCCTCTTGTGATTTGTTAGCCGATGAGAATCCAAAACAGATCAAGTCTAAAAAAAAATTGGATTTTGTGCTATAGTGAATGTTGCCAAAACCTGATCTCTGTAATTAAGACTATATTTGATCTACAGTGTATAACAAATTTTTCTTAAATATTTGCTAGTTTATTCTTTTCTATTTTTCAGGAACAAAGGAGTTGTTGAGATGTTGGAAAAGAACTACAGGATACATTGCTCTGTTAAGAACATAGTAAGTCATGGTGCATAATATAACAGTTTATTTTTTTTTTTCAATCATGAAAACTGTAATAAGATAGGAAATTCTATATATGGCACACTCCTATTAAAAATGATTTGTCTTCTGACAATAACCTTTTGAGGCTTGTAGTTAGATGCCAAACATAATGACAAATTCCTCAAAAGGGTCTATCACTTAGGGTAATACAGAATACAGTACCTGGAAAAAGAATTAAGAGATTCATAAATGGTCGAAATGTATTTCCTGTGAAGCTTTCATGTTTTACAAGTAATTCACAACTAATGCTTGGGCACTCACATTTCCCCCTTCATTTGGGTTTAGCTGTTTAAAGCTGATGCCACATTTTAGGAATGCATTTGAAGTAATGATAGCAGAGAATAACAAGAACCATCGTGCAAAAATAAATGACCATTAAATTTTCATAGCTTTAGTGAAGATTTTTTTTATATTCATTCAATTAAAGCTTCAGACAGTATTTTATTTTTTAATTATTATTGTTGCAGCCCCTAGATACTTATCACATTAATTTGTTAATTATAAATATACTGGTTTTAAAAAATTATATATTTAACCCTAAATCTCCCGGGGTATTTTGATTCTTGTCATTCCCGGGGGGGAGGGGGGGGGGGGCATTAAGGCCCCCCCTTAAGATCTCAGCCTTGGATTGCGCGATCACAACGAAAATTTGCATGATGGTAGAGAATGACGTAATCTACGCAGTTGCATTGGTAAATTTCACTGAATTTATATATTTTTATTTTATTTGAATTAATTATGCTAATTTATTCATGAAATCATACTTTTTGCTCTGATTCACTAAATAAAGCTCCTAGAATGCTGGTACCAAGACCGATTTCTTATGTATTTTATTGTTTTTTAAATTTCTTATGTATTTCTCTGTTTTTTTACTTTTTGTTTTTTTATTGTTTTTTCGATGGAAATCGTTAAAGACTTAATTCTGATCATAAACAAGGCAAAATTAATTAAGTTTAATCAGTGAAAGTAGAAATAATGATACATTTATGAATTTTTGCTAAATACACAATTTGCATTGGATTTGTACATGAAATCACGTTTATGAGCAATTTTGGGTCTGACATGCACTTACATAATGTTGCGTAATGTCGTAACCGCGTACCCGGGCGTCACAAATTTGGTCTCAAAATTTGCGCGAGACTTGAAAGTAAAAAGTCAGTGAGCGGCGAGGTCAAAAAATTTTGCGCAGCAGATATATCACGAAAATTGTCGAGGGGGGGGCATTATGCCCCCCCCCCCCCCCGGGAGAATTAGGGTTAACTTGCTTTGCAATTGTTTAATTTATTTTTCTTTTACACTATATTTTAGCCCATACCAGAGGACCTAGACATGAAGGATAAAGTTACATCAGTTATAGAAAAGATTGGATTTGAAGGAAAGAGAGCAAGAACTATGGATATGGATGATTTCTTAAAGTAAGTAGAAATTTTCAATTCAATGATATACAGTATCTCTGTTCATTGATTTATCTGTTCAGCACAATTTGATTCACTATACCACATAATGGCTTTTTCCATTGACCCCCCTTAGCCTGATACATTTCAGACTAGGTCAATGGACTAATTGTAAAAGGAAATTTAAAATTTATTAGACAAAAAATAAGAGATGTAGGAATGCATTTTTTATATTCAATTAATGTTCTCTTTTGGATATTCTTTGTAATTTATCTGGGTTTTTTTTCTGTATTATGAATTAAGTTTGTTCAAATGACATTTGCTGGCTTTAGTTACCCTCTATTTCTAATTATGGTGAATTGAAAAAAAAAGCTGTCAACTGCATATAACATGAATTTTTTGCTATGTGTAGCTTGATTTTCAGATATCAACAAATTTTACATTAAAATTATTCATTAAAATATTATGTTGATATATAAGTATGAGAGTTGGAGCTGCTGTGATGATCAATGGTGTTGAATATTTGGAATGTAGGTTAGGAGAGGTATTTTGTTTATTACAGGAAGGGTAGTTTATTACTTCCCTCTTCACTCATAAGGTTCTACTGTGTTGCTGGGAGTAGGTTATAACTTGTTAGGGTCAAATTGACAGTGTTGCTTTGCTAACCATGCTGTAGCATATTGTAAATGAGATTTCACACAAAATAGATATTTCAAAAAGCCCAAAAAGGATTTCTGCAAAGTTATGAGACATTGATTATAAAAATATAAATAATTGTGTTTGTTATTGAATTTTTGTCTTTTGGCTTTGTCCATTCTCATTTTTTTTGTCACTACAGTAACTATAGGAAAAAAATTAACTGTAAGCTATAGTTCCAATTAAAAAAAAAAATTGGGGGGTCCACATCCTCAAAAGTATCATGTTATTATAATGTTATTATCATTCAATGTTCTGGGAACTACTACTCACAAGTTTTTATGAACTTTTCTGTAGTTTCCAATTTTCTCTTATATTATTTGTCATTCCTGTGCATATTGTATATATATCATTGTTCTTATGCTGAGAAAATAAATATTTGAACTGAACTGAATATTGTTCTGTATGCTTCATATTTTTGATATTGTATAAGAATACACTATAAATCACTATTTTTGTTTTTCCATTACATTGCATTTAACATTCTGACTTGTTTGTATCTGTACAGTCTTGTAATTTTGTTTTCCTCCTCTCATTCTGCTTTTCTCAGGTTATTATCCAGTTTCAATTCAGAAGGGATCCATTTTTCATGATACAGACCTTCGATAAAAACTCTTACAGACTGGATTATTGATGAATGCATGGTGCTGCAAGCATGGCATATTAAGTGGAAAAAGAAACACTCAGATGAATCAAAAGAAAGATTCTGAAACCTGGGAGAAAGTTTTGGAAATGGCAGCAATAACCATAAAAGAACAACATCCTGTGATTTGAGAATATCTTGTGACTTATTCCAGAATATTTCACCATAGGGCATCAATGAGGACAAGCATATTATTGATTGGGTAAAGACCAGCTTGCCATGGACAAACAACAAAGGAACATACAGGATTTTTCCTTTTAACTTTTCATGTTAAACATTTTATTGCATGGTGGCAAATGCATGCATCATTTTTATTTACCTTGTCAAGTACTTCTGTACTTTTGTCAATATTTTTTTGTCATCATATATCCTTTTTAAATCTAAAATTGATTTTTTTTAAAAAGAAAAACAGTTGTATTGGTTTCACTTCTATTTATCACCACAATAAATACTTGGAGCCTTTATATGTTATCATTATTCAAAGAGCTATTATATGTTGGTGATTGTTGTAAAAAAAAAATTTAAAGAATGAATGGAACATGTTTTTGAAGTTCAAAAATTACCAATTTACATGGAAAAACATTGATTTAAGTATCCATGAGAGTGATTGTTTTCAATTCTTATACTTCTAAAATATTTGGTATGGTTTCTAGGGCTCTGCATCAAAATATATTGGGTCAAACAACAAAATGTGGTCATTTATCCAAATTGTGTTTTTCTGATTATGCAACAGGACTGAAATAAATGCACTACAAATACCAAATCATCCTGTATGCATGTTCATAACACCTACTTTAATCAAAGTGAATGAAAACTGTACTCTTGATAATGAAGCATTTGTCATGCATATTACAAATTGTAATGCAGGATAAATCATGCGCCCATCTATTTCCTCTGTATGTTATCCAACATATTGCTTCCTTTATTAAATTATTTTTTGAGATTATAGTATGAAATGAGTGTGTTTACTTGATTAGTTTAGAGTATTATACGAGTACAATCGCCATCTACTATTGATGGTATTTAGTGTTGAAACAAAGTTTAAGGTATTAATTCTGATGCCTGGGCTTGCCAAGTATGTACATAATAAACATGTTTCGTAAAGGTTTTTTAAGCTGCGCTTGACTTAATGCATTACTGGTGACTTTTTCTTTTCCTTAAATAAGATGACAAATGAGAAACTTTGCATTAAAATTTTTGTAAAACTTGCAGGAAAATTGTTATCTGCAAAATTAGGATTTTAAAAAGCTAACAGGAATCAAGTGACTGAGAATCTGATTTAACACCCAAGAAAGGTTCAGCCGTTATTCATGGGTTAATTTAAAAAAAATTCCCACATTTCCACAAGAAAGGAAAACAACAAATAAAAAAATTGCAATATATATATATAATTTTTTTAAATCAAATAGTAAAAGAAATGGTTGTAAACAGATTATACAATTAACAAACAGCTTTATGAAACACTCACCAGTAATATGGTGTTGAAATTTTACGTTGTTACGAAAATGAATACACCCCTTCATTTTTTAAACTTCTTCGATACATGAAGGTTAAGGCAAATGTTGAAAGAATCAAGTTTTTTTGTTCATTCTCTGCGCATTTTATGAAGCATATGATGTCGTCATTGAGGTGCAGTTTTAGGGCTACAAATATATCTTATTACATACCTAAAGGCCTGTATTCTTTCTCAACATAGGTTTCAATTGTATCATGGTACAAAACCATAGACTACCTATGCAGATTTCTTAATTATGATTATTTAATCTCATACACACAAGAATAGTCCAATCATAAATGCGCACTTTGGGCAAAGGGTGACTCATTGAAGTGCAATAGCACATGAAATCTTTATAAACCATAGTTTTGTACCATTGTACAATTGAAACCTCCTTTGGATAATATGGGTCTAGGAGATCTCTATGTTCATCAACATCTTGTGTTCTGCTCATTACCAAAGTTTCAGACTTTTTGGAGAAAAAACCTTTGCTTAACCATGCCCCACTTTGTGGAATAACCTTCCTGAAGACACTAAAACCTGCACCTGTGTTCTTAAAAGAAACCAAAACCCCAGAAGGGAAGCAATCTTATTGGAAAGAGTAAAATGAGAGGAACAATTTAAAACAAGTTTCATCACAATCGGTTGGGAAATAAGCAAGTTATTGACATTCAAAAGGTCTTGTTGTACTTTCTATGGGTATCCTCAAATTGGCAAACATGCTTCAAAATGGCTGATTTTGTGGACAACTCCCATTTGTTTTGTACACAATTTTTCAGATTTTTCCCATCTTCTTTCAAACTGCATATTGCCTCATTCTGTGCATAATATATGTCATGGGAAAATATAATTCACACCACATATGTCAAGGTCAGGAGGAAAAGATGTGAAATATGTAAAATAAAGGGGAAAATTTGTGTACAAAACAAATGAAGGGTTGTCCACAAAATCAGCCAATTTGGAGCATGTTTGCCAATTGAGGATCCCCATAGAAAGTACAAGACTTTTTAAACCTCCATAACTTGCCTATTTCATAACCGATTTTGATGAAACTTGTTTTAAATATTTCCTCTTGTTTTACTCTTTCCAATAATATTGCTTTTCTTCTTGGGTTTGGTTTCTTTTAACTCTATGTAGTCTTGAGCACAGCAGATTTGGCACTTTATAAGCTACTTTATCATCATTATTACTTGCTACATCTTGGAAATCCACTCCTATGCAATTAATGATACATAGTCCTTAATTAAAACAAGTGGAATGCCTCTGGCCGTCTCACCTGCATCACGCGATTCAATATAGCAGCAGTGCTGATTTTGAAAACTACTATAACTCGCACAAGATGTTCAGTGATACTTGGTTACTCGTATTTCCACGTTTTATGAATTAGACCAATACACTTATAGAGATATGATGGCAATTCAACAAATACCCCCAACGTGGCCAAAGTTCTTTGACCTTACATGACCTTTGACCTTGATCATGTGACCTGAAACTCACACAGGATGTTCAGTGATACTTGATTACTCTTATGTCCAAGTTTTATGAACTAGACCAACACACTTTCAAATTTATGGCTGTAATTCAACAAATACCCCAATTTGGCCAAAGTTCATTGACCCTAAATGACCTTTGACCTTGATCATGTGACCTGAAACTTGCACAGGATGTTCAGTAATACTTGATTACTATTATGTCCAAGTTTCATGAATCAGATCCATAAACTTTCAAAGTTATGATGGTAATTCAACAGATACCCCCAATTCGGCCAAAGTTCATTGACCCTAAATGACCTTTGACCTTGGTCATGTGTCGTGAAACTCATGCAGGATGTTCAGTGATACTTGATTAACCTTATGTATAAGTTTCATGAACTAGGTCCATATATTTTCTAATTTATGATGACATTTCAAAAACTTAACCTTAGGTTAAGATTTTGATGTTGATTCCCCCAACATGGTCTAAGTTCATTGACCCTAAATGACCTTTGACCTTGGTCATGTGACATGAAACTCAGGCAGGATGTTCAGTAATACTTGATTAACCTTATGGCCAAGTTTCATCAACTAGGTCCATATACTTTCTAAGTTATGCTGTCATTTCAAAAACTTAACCTCAGGTTAAGATTTGGTGTTGACGCCGCCGTCGCCGTCGGAAAAGCGGCGCCTATAGTCTCACTCTGCTATGCAGGTGAGACAAAAACTGAAAGAAAACCGAAACAGTGACCCCAATTTTTCATTCAACTTACTCCCTCCAAATCTCTCATAAGAAATAGGGTTATATGTCAGGGATATTGGTTCGTATGGATTCGGTTATTAGTTCTGCTTAATTAATGCAGATTTTTCAAATGAGTAATAAGGTGTAGCAAATGATAAAATTTGATGGAGACTTACATGTTGAGATTCAACAACAATCATAATGAAGGAGAACAAATGGAAGAAACAAGACATGGACATGGTATATTTTTGTCCATCATATTTTATTCCAGATTTGTATATATAATTATATAGCTACAAGTCATAGTGGCAAACATCTTTTTTTCATATTTACAAAAGTACATGTAAAAATAATTTATACGATGACCTTTTTTTCTCCACTTTACTGCAGCCAAAATCGCATCACTATCCAATTTTGGTAAACCGTCTCTTGGTATCACTTTTCAACCATAAACATCTATTGAACAAAATTTGAAATAATTTAAAAGCCAAACATATATTTACAAAATCATTCAAGTAGATTATAAAAAATAATTAAAAAAAAATCATGGAAAATACTACACTGTGATCACATTTTTACTGTACAAAAAGATTTAAAGCTATTCAGGACACCACATTTTAATACATCTATGGGACGCAACTTCTGAAAGTGGGTATAGTGCTAACAAAGCTTATGAACACATTGGAAACCAAATCCCAAACTTTGGCTGTAGTGTAGACATACCGGGATGTTCTCTTCATTGGATCATTTATGAAATTACAAAGTCCTTGTATACACCTTCAAAGCTAAAAGAAGAATTTCAAAAGGGGGAACTGGGGGCTATTTCATAAAGCCATTTGTAAGTTATGCATGACTACGTGCTATTAGTGATCTGTGGAGAGTGTTTCATCAACATACATCTGACATGTTGTCAGATCTGACAACTTCTGACTGGCTGAGAAGCTATGTTGATATGGTAACTGTCTGATAAAACAGGACTTGTCCTTTCATGAAACGCTCCCCAGTTCTTGTGCATATGTTAAAAACAAAATTTTCTCTGCTCTTTCAACAAAGTTTGACTGAATATCTTATAACCCTTATCATTCAGATGCTTGGTAACAAGACAAATAGTCTACAAAGCTCTGATTTTAACTTTAGCTGAGAATAACAAGGCAAACGCCAAGCGTTGTCTCGCCTACATATTGCAGTCATGAAGAGACTGCATGTCAAAACTACATGTATGCTATATGACTTAGATGAACCTCTGTTACGAGTTTGGCGATCCCACCTCGAAGCTATAGAAAGTTATTGTGTGTACAACACAGCACAGTGCCAGTCATGGAAAGTTCATTGACCTTTGACCTTATTCAAATTCGAACTTGACCTGTGCCTTCAGGAGATGGACCTCTGGTATGAATTTGGTGATCCCACCTCGAAGCTATAGAAAGTTATTGGGTGTAACAACACAATTGTTGACGACGACGACGACGACAACGGAAATAGTGATACCTACATGTACATGTATGTCTGAGAATCTGTGGAGCCTTTCATGAAAGGGCTTGTCAGACGTTTTATCTGACAAGTACTGTTTTAGCGGACAGTTGCCATAGTAACAGTGCTTCTTAGCCAATCAAAATCTAGGAAGTTGTCAGATTTGATAACTTGTTGGATGAAAATGTTGATGAACCTCTCCCTGGATTTACAGTAGAACCCCCAGAACAGGTCACAAGTTCACACCTTGAGTCCTATGTTACTTATGAACTTAACAAAACACTTCCCACAAAGATTTCTAGACCAATCAACACCAAATAAGGAGTTTTTCCTACGTATCATAACAAGATAATGGTGCCAACCAAAAGTGGTGATAAAAAAGTTATGTAGAGGCATATCAGAAGGGGGAGGGAGTAATTGATGGATGTAAAAAAAAAAGAGCGATTAAATTTGTCATCTGCAACAAACAGCTCCTGCCTTAATATCGCTTACGATATTGGTTTGGGGATATGTTTGGTTTTAGGTTCAGAATGCTGGGTCAGATGTCTGGGTATGTTTTGTTTAGAATACAGATTTTCCAATAGGATCAATTGTTGCCATGGATTCAGAAAAAGTTTACAGTATCAATAGCTGATCTGGACCTTCTGCATTCAAAGACTTGGTATCATTTTAAGAACTTTGCCATTATGGTAACTGCCATGATTGTGAAAAGGGCTCTAAAGCCCAAAAGTCAAAAGCAATGTTTCCAAGGTAGTTTATGGCAAGGTTACCATGCGATGGGTCCTAAAATTATTGTAAGCAATTATGGACGATTAGAGCAAAGTATCATTTATTATCGAGAAAAAAAAAATGGTTGACATGCCACTGGACTGCAACAAACAATGCCCAAAATGTGGCAGAATAAACTCAATCATACACTTACAAAAACTAACAATGAACAAAACTATTTACCGGTATCATGTAAATATAAAATAATTGTATTCATCTCTCAATAAATCTGAAGGGGAAACCCCCAACAAAAACAACAAAACATCCAAATAAACAATACATGTCATGCAGCTTTCAAGGAAAAGAAGAATCATTGCATTAAAAATGCATGTTTTGCTTTGGAAAGATCATAGTTAAATTACCACTTCTCATGTAAGAGCATCAGAACTTTGAAATAACTCTTGAAATGGATACAGTTGTACATGAAAATTTCAACCTGCCAATAGGGAGAACATGAACAAACTCACTTAGTCATTTGTATAAAATAATTCTGAACTGTAAATTCCTAAACCCATTCTACCTTGAACTTTAATGATGCATCTAGTGATTAAAACACATGTACACACACCCGTAAAAAGGGATTACTAATGAGTATTATCATTAAACCCGACAATGTCTCCATTGGCACAAAGTATATTTCAATGAACTGGGAGTGATTCATTATTAATCAATATGGATAGTGATAACATCCTACCTACACGAATGGTTTCTTTATTTTATCAATTAAAGTACAACTAACTTGAAAATGCAAGACATTGAACTGATTTGGCCCCATGGCACAAACAGCTCCCCAGTTCAAGGTGTTCATTTTAGGAAGGCATAATTTTTCTTACCAAAAGGATCAGTTAATTTAGAAATATATCAGCTATCCTTCGTTCACTTCATTTGTAGTACATGTATTTTTGAACAGATAACATTTATTGGATTTTAAAGTTTAACCCACTACTGTATGGCAGGTAATATTCACAAACCTCTCTATTTTCTCATGATTTGTTTGGTTTTTAAAACTATTTACCAAGTAATTGTAAATTATTATCCTGTAAGTGCATTGCTCTATCAGCTTGTATGCTGTCAACACAGAGTAGTCACTGGCATGTTGATGTGTTTGAACAATATACAATTGTTTGAATTGAAAACATTAATTTTAAGACTCGTGCATGATTTGTTGCCTAATTAATCTTAGCATTGGGCTGAAACTGCATTTTTACAGATGAGAACATGAACATGATACTTTGGGTATGCTACATCAGCCAATTCAGATTTTATATCCTAGCTTATGGATTAATTTCATATCCTTATTCAGTCTTATGGAATGAACTTAATTCTATTAAGAGTTGAACTCAATCCTTGGATTGAGGAACATTAGAAAGCTGTGACCAAAACTGTCCCTTCTTCAGTAATTAAGGAATGATAAGCAGAAGGGTCATCTAATACTCAAATGCTTGTGATTTTTTGTCTTATTCTCTAGCTTAACACAGATGGAAACAGACCCATTAGCTTGGATTGCTATTCTCTGACCTTGTCCATTCCTAATTCTCATTCTTATATACACATATTATACAAACAAAAGCAAGTTTACAATATGTCTAACAATGTCAATAATTAGCACCTTTTGACTGATTTTCTTTTTAAGAGATTTATTTAAATATAAAGAATAACATCATAACTATATACCTATAATACAAAAATATTGTCTTTTTTCTTCTTCCACACAGTTCCTTTTTCTCATCTTACTTTTTGGAACGATTTCACTTCAGAACTTCTCAATAGAAGTAGAATCCTACAGATGTTCTTGGAACATTCCTGTACTAAAAAATGATTTCTATCATAGAATGAATACCGTACTAGTTGAATATTTACATTTCCTCCTTTCTAAGCAATCTACTCTTCTAACAAAATATATACAAACAGAAAGAATGTACAGCTTTACAAATCATATCATCATACCAAGTAATGAGATGATAAAATGTGACACAAGATACATGTACAAAACTGAACTTTGGTGCTGCCAATCTCCCACACATCTACAATACAAAAACCTAATAAAATAATACTTTTGTCACATTTAGTATAAATAACAGAACATGCACTCTAATCATGTGAGGGTCTGAGTTGTCTTAAAGGCCACATTAATTCAAATATCAAATTAATGAATTTAATAAATTAGTGCTGATTGTAATTGTATATAAAATTTAGAGGTATGTATCATGGGATAATTAGAAATGGCAGATTAAAGTTTTTTCTATCACTAGTAGTAGTATGAACAAAATCAATGCATTTAAATATATTCAAATCACTGTGGAATTAAATCCTTTAAAATACTTAACCTCCACATATGATTAGCCACCTTGAGTTAAATATTTGTAAAAACTTGACTTTTTCCCCAAACCTGATTATTAAACATTTTGATAACTGTAAACACTGCAACTTACTATTTTTTTCCAAATCTTTGAATCTGAATGTGATATAGCAGCTATAATGTATAAGCACCAAAATGTATGATGTTATCATCAATGTATTTGCACATAGCGCTACAGGAAATATCCATAAACAATCAGAAAAGGGGTTCATGGTTCAAATCCCAAGTCATATTTTCGAAAAGTGATTTTAAGGTTGGTCCCCAGGTGCCCGTAACACAAAGCTTAGCAATCATCGTATAAGTTTTTTTTTACGTTTGATTGCATTGACTACACCATGCAATTAATCGTAAAACTAACCATATAATTAATCACTAACCTTTGTGATATGGAACCCTGATGTTAACAATCTCTTGAAAGATAATCTGTAAAAACTCTATTACTGTGCACACTTATTTAAGAAGCCACAGTTTATTACACATAATTTAATATTTTGGCATCAGAAAGCTGGCCCCAAATACACAGCTGCCTAATCTGGTTATAAAACCATGGGCAGAGAATGGGCAAAGATTATTTGATAGTAGGTGGTCGGGGAGGCAATGCCACACCACTGCCTAAGAATGAAAACAATCTGAATATATTTTCACTCTCTTCAAATATCACCTTTCTACACAATTTTAACATGCTATCAGTAGTGCTCCCATAGCCAGAATGGTCATCAATCAGCAGCTGTTTCACAAAGAGTGACTAAAAATCAAACTTTTATTTCCATTTGCCTGTGGTATAGGCATCAAGGTATTGGTCAGATCATGAGACACAATCTACTCAAGATCTATTAATGAGATTAGGCTTTAAATAACATGTGTGTGTTGGCACATAAGCAGAAATTAGTTCGACCCACCTCTTTGTGAAATACACCCCCCCCCCACTACCACAACCACTCAACTGGCAGTGTTAAAGCCAAAGCTGCAAGTGTCTGGTAAAGACGACACACAATAAATGGTTGGGATTTATTCAGTCCTCCATTCTTTCGAAAGACATATATCTATGTTTGGCATGCTTCACCCAGGCGGTGGTACAACTGACAGCTTCAGCAGCACAAGGGCTGAAAAGGGGTGGAGAAAATGGGTGACATTGTGCCTCAAATAGTAGCCATCAAAAACTAGAGATTACTATAAATATCTGGGCAATTGTGCAGAGTAAGAAAATTTGGTTCAAGCCTAAATGCTCAATGGCTACTATACTTCTTTGCAGCCATAACTTGACAATAATGGCTAATCTAGATCAAATATATTCAAATGACCTACTAAACGACATAAAATAAATCAATTCATCATTCTATTTCTCCTCAGCCTCTATATTATTATGACCGAGATAAAGAGAGATAACCATCAAATAATGATACCCAGCCACTATTACAGTTAATATGCATCTGAGCTTTATCTTTTTTTAACAAAATTCCTTATTTCATGAAACTAATGGAAGCATGTAAGCTTATAAAAAGCAATAGTTCTGTGTTTTACTTGGCAACAACTTGAAAACCAAGTGCACACTCTGGTGCATTGTAGTAAAACATTAAATCACCAACCAGTCCCTCACAGAGGACTGAAAGCTGTCAGTCTTCTGGTTGGTTTCTTACACTACCAAATTGAATCTGATTTATGAAAACTCATCTGAGATGGCTTACAAATGAAATGTATTTGGTTATGTGCACACTTACATTAGATGATGACAGTACGATCACAGGCAAGGCCTATATGTATTTTTTTTGTATCTACATACAAGCATCTTATGAGGAAAAATTGAAAATGAGGAAAATGAAGCATTCGTGTCTGTAAAAATGACATAAGATATGGATTTCTATATTCAAAAAGGAATGGTCGGTTACATATACAAATAAGGAACAGAAAAATATGATGCTACCAATATCTATCATTGCACACAACTCCAAAAAAATGAATCATCAGGCAATGCCTTCACGGTATAACTTTGTGATAAAGTCCTTCCTTTTCACTAACTTTCTATTACCTCTCTTCACCTGAGAATATGATATATATTTATATTTTAGAACATCTTTTGGGGGGGAAATAAAAAAGATTTAAGAGGAGAACAGGGAGGATTATAGTCTTAAGATTCACAGTAATGGTAAAATTTCATAACAGGAAAGTGAGGAAGAAATAGAGGATTGTGATAATGGCAAAGAATTACAATTCCTCACGTTGAGCTAATTTGTTTGTAGTGGTATCCCGTCACTTCAAACAAACTTCACACCAACTCCGCAAACAAGATCACGTCCTTTCTTCTACCATAATTTTTTTTAATTTATCGAATTTTGTACAAAGATACAACCAGGTGGTATACAAAAAGATGGATCACATAAACTCTATCTTGCATCTCTCTGGCGTATTTACATATTAACACAGAATACTGCAGCACATAATACGTGTCCATCATTGACTGACGACTGAACTATACTTTTCTCTTGACATCCCTTCCGTTGCTTTGAACCCACTCCCAATAGTAACCACAGTCTGTGGAGGCAGTAAGCCCTTGGCACTAGGATCCAAGTTCTGTAAATTGTGTGCCAGGGAGGGTTTGGCTGCAGGGGGCACGTCAATGGGAGCAAGAAGCTCTGCAGCAGAGTTTGTGATGTTCATTCCTCCATTGCTATCTAGGAAATTGTTTAGGTTCTCCAGGACGGAGAGGTCATTGTCTTTTAGTCGCTGTTTCTTAGCGGGAGGTGCACCGTCTTCAGAGGTTATGGGCATGGAACGGGTGCTTGCATAAGGAAGAGAGCTGTAGGAGGTTCCTAACGTTCCTGAGGCTGAAGCTTCGTGAGGGAGGTCACTACTTGCAAGGCCACCGATTGCTGCAGAACAGTTCTGAAGGTCTGGCACTCCATTGAGAGCCATCATGGTGACTTGGTTTGGTGGTTTATTCATCCTTGTCTTGTCCAGGAGAGACTGGGCGGGTGGAGGACTCATACTGTTGTCGATATCATCCAGGAACCGGTCCATGTAGTCCCTAGAATGGAAGCAAAATATATAAATGAATGAGAGGAAACATGATTTTAACCTACATGTATATCTATTCAATCAATAAGGTGTAATTCCAACAATATGCTGGACAGAGGCCACATGTATTTAAAAAGAAATATTAGTTATATAAGTGATATAAAGTAATTACATACCTACAGATGAGAGAATATTGTAAACAATTTCACTATATTTCCAAATAATAGTTAGTCAAAGCCCACCCTCTCAATGCAAAAAAAAAAAATAGATAAAGACAGCGTCTGCCAAAAATTAACTGGCGAATCAAAACAGGTATTTTCATTTGATCAACAGAAACACAAGAGAAGAGAATAGAAAAATAAATGATTGATACTTGGTATTTTCAATAAGGTAACAAATATATCATTGCTCTTTCAGGGAAGAAATTTAAAACATTTAATTAGACAGATGATTTGAGTTAAAGATATGTACACGTGTTGTAAATATTTCAACCCCGGTTATGATATGTATATGTGTTAGGAATATTCATTACATCCTACTCAGGTGGATGTCATATCTCATACAAGTGGTAGAAATATCAGTCTTTAATTAATTCAGTTGTGCAGATGCACAGAAGTTCTCTTTTGTAACAGGAATATTTTACTTGATATGCTTATGCACTCGTCTGTAATTAACATTTTTAGGAGTGCTTTCCTAGTTACGATAGGGTATATTAGGAGGTTGGTTTATCAGGGAGAACCACCTTAAGCTAAGATAGACCATAGATCTCTGTTTAGGCAGTAAAAGTTATATGAGGGAATCCACGTCGGTGACGAGTCTACAAGCCTAACTGCCGCCCAGTTCTCTATCGACATGATATGCTCAAATTCATGTCAATTTTCGGGGCTCGATCTTGTCCGTCAAAGTCTGATCTGAGGGGCATCGCCATCTGCGGAGGCCAAGGGACTGTCTGCCAAGGGCCAAGTGGAGGAAGCATCGCTATCTGCGGAGGCCAAGGGACCGACTACCAAGGGCCAAGTAAGGCAACGCCAGCTGAGGAGGCCAGGGAATGAATGCCGGGCGGGGGGGTGTCACATCCAGACGGACGATGATTCAAACATATCATATATGTTTATGTATACAACCTTTGTGAAACAAATCCAAGCCAATTAAAGAAAAGATTTAAACATTAATTCTATTTGTACTTGTATAGATGAACTTACGTGATGCCTGGATGAAGGTGATATTTCTTCTTGGCTAGTCTGCTTTGATTTGCAAACATGTCGTGACGTGCTGTCTTTTTCCAGAGGTAGTAAAATTGGACCAACTCACCAACAGATCTCGTCCTCACCTATCAAAAAAAAATCAAGGGTCATTTGAACTAGATTAAAAGCAGACCTGCAACCCTCAGTGAATGAAAAACGGTAATCCTTGATCCCCAAAACTGTTTTTTTTTTCTCTCCCAAAGCTGTATATTCTATAATAAAATTGCTCTTGCAGATGGAAAAAAAAAATTAAAAAACCCATGTAAAACATGTTTGTATATCTCAATGTGGTTTTAACAAAACGGTAAAAAACATTGGTTCACGCTGCTATGATTGGAATTATTTTTAACTTGAAATAACATTCATCCTATTATCTATAACTTATGTGAGATTTGTGAAATAGAGACATATAAAAATTACTTTTCTCAATAACATATGATTTTTTTTTGTTTTTTTTTTTTTTTTTTTGTTGTTGTATGTGACTGTTATACATTTTGATGTTATCACTCATAGGCCTTGTTAGGCCGGCCGTCGGTTTTGACGGGTGTGATTTTTTAATAAAGAATAAAACTATAAAACTATTAACTATGATTTCCTAAAAAGTCTTCATGGAGTTTTCACTGGGCACACAATCTTTTTGCAAAGAATGTAAATATATAAAAAAGAAGAAAAGCCCATCTAACATTCTCATTTCATGAGACAAATATACACCAAGCAAATGCTTAGGCGCATTTTACCATTCTCTTTCCATTTGCATCCTTTTCATAACCCTCGCAAAATGTTTGCAAGCCCCATGAAAATCACACTTTACTCTGAACTGATGTGCTCTCAAACCTGTTGCAATAAAATTTCTAACAATTTGTTGATAAATCAATGTCCATATATACATCTAGAGTAGATGTGAAATAATTCTAAAGAAGATAGAGCTTCATTTGAATACTGCCATTATGAATCCATCTCATACATGATCATACATTACCTTGTGTTGATGAATTAGATGGAAGTTCTTGCCATACGTTCTTAGACCACTCTCAAAGTTTCTACACTCCTCCTCTGACCATAAGCTCATCTCATCTGCTGGTGGTGCCATCTGCATCCGATGCCGCCTCAATGCTTCCTCTACATTGTGCCCACATTGTAGAAGGATGAAAAGGGTCTGAGGTGAAAAAAAAAGAATAAAGGTTGGGTTGGAGGGCATACTTGCATAGGGATATTATCATGATGGGAATCACACAATCAGGACATAGAACAGTGAGGATTGATATATATATTTACATTAGATATGGAGACTGAAAATCAAAAATACTTCACGTCCAGAACATTGTTTTTTTTTTTTCAGACTCGTTCAAATCTCACACAAATCCATTTAACAAATGTACTACATGTACAGATCAGTTTGCACTCTAGCAACTTGTTCTGCGAGACAAATAGTACACATGCAGTTCCATGTAAGCCTTCAGATTCAATTTTAAGTAAATTTTCCTGAAATTGAAACCAAATTAGGAGTGACAAACTTCCTTTTGTTTACCTTTTTTTTGCGGGGAAGAAAGTGCCTGATTTAGATGTGATAGCATGTTTTCTGTGACCCCCAATGCTAAAATTCTGCATCCATCTCTGAGGCAATAGAAACATTACAGTAGCTTTTTTGCTATGTGAAATGCTCCCAATAACACCCCTCAGTCGCTCTGTCAACGTATCTCCCAATATCTTACCCTTTCATCATCTCTGATGTGACACCCAGATGGCAATGCCCTAATGCCTTGCATGCCGGCTACAGGTTGATGAACTTGGGCTAGAAAGCGCTCCGTATCAGTTGCCTGCAGCTTGTACGGATCCCATAATAGCCTATCTTCATTCTCATATACTGCATAAAAATAAGATATTAAGAAAAAAGATGTGCACGTTTAAATACTAGGTCCTTTTGTGTCCCATTTGTCTACACTAAAACAGTGATATCTAGAAGATTAAAACAGTGATATCTGGCAGATTAACCAAACAGTCACATTGGTTATCAACATCCTAAACATGCTGATGCAAATGACAAACAAAAGCTAAGACCAAAAAAAAACTATTGTGCAGTTTCTTCGTGATGAGAACAAGGAGTTCACATGACTGCATTATACATGTAAGATAGCTGAAATATTTAATACCACTTTCCTTTTTTTCTGCTTCGAAACATGCAAATCAGGTTCAATTGATTTATATCCCTATGAATATTCATGAGTATTCTAGATAAACGATTGGTCAAGTCATGATCATGTGACAAATTATAATTTCATTAGGAAAAACACCGCTGCAAATAGCTCAGTATAGTTTTCTTCCAGCTCCATATATTTTTCGATATACACTACTCAAAAAAAGTTAAGGACCACTTTTTAAAACGTACATAAAGATTTTATACAAGGTGTTTTATTTCTGGAAATACCTCAGTACAACTGTCCTAAATGTCCTTAAACACGCTGTAATCAATTTCACGCATGGGTGGTTTCAGTTGTTGCACAATGTCTCTCGCATCACTGCACATCCTGAAAAGTGGGCCCCGAGGGGTATCAGCTACCGACATGAAGTGGTAAAAACGAATGTCTGAGTGTCTTTCAGGCAGTTCAGTAACGAGTGTGACCACCTCCTGCAGCAATAACGGCTTCACAGCGCTGTCTCATGGAGCTGATGAGGCGATTGATGTCTCTGACGTCCAGTGCATCCCATGCAGCCTCCAGAGCCACACCCAGCTGCTGCAGTCCAAGTGGATGGGCTTCGAGCTGGTCGAGACTCCTCCCCATCATGTCCCAGACGTGCTCTATCGGGTTTAAGTCCGGGGACCTCGCTGGCCACTCCATACGCTCAATCCCCTGGCCCTCAAGGAACTCGGTCACCACCCTAGCTCGGGCATTGTCATCCATGAAAATGATGTTTTGTCCCACATTTTCTGCAAATGGCACCACTATAGGTTCAAGGACCTCATCCCTGTACCTCACTCCTGTCATTGCTCCCCCTGGGACCACGTAGAGACGAGTACGGTTGGCGTGGGTGATGCCTCCCCACACCATGACGCTGCCTCCCCCATAACGGTCATGTTCTGCAATACAGGGGTCTGCAAATCTCTCTCCTGGTCGCCTCCAGACTCTCGAACGTCCATCATTGTGGTCAAGGGAAAATCTGCTCTCATCTGTGAACAGAACTCTACGCCATTGCTGTCTGGTCCATCTGACATGCTCCCGGGCCCAGTTGAGACGAATTCTTCTGTGAGCAGGGGTGAGTGGGACACACTGAGCTGATGGGCGTGTCACACAGTGTCATTAGCAGAGCAAATCAAAGACACCGAGAGACAGGGCTATACTCCGAGAGACCCCGCAGTGGCCGACCAGTTTCGACAACCCCTAGAGATGATCGCTACTTGACGAATCTCAGCCTCCGCAACCGCTTTCACAGTGCACGCCGCCTCAACAATGACTTCGCTGCAGCAACGTAACCGACTTCACAGAGCCAATATGCATGCCAGACGGCCAGCTCAGTGTGTCCCACTCACCCCTGCTCACAGAAGAATTCGTCTCAACTGGGCCCGGGAGCATGTCAGATGGACCAGACAGCAATGGCGTAGAGTTCTGTTCACAGACGAGAGCAGATTTTCCCTTGACCACAATGATGGACGTTCGAGAGTCTGGAGGCGACCAGGAGAGAGATTTGCAGACCCCTGTATTGCAGAACATGACCGTTATGGGGGAGGCAGCGTCATGGTGTGGGGAGGCATCACCTACGCCGACCGTACTCGTCTCTACGTGGTCCCAGGGGGAGCAATGACAGGAGTGAGGTACAGGGATGAGGTCCTTGAACCTATAGTGGTGCCATTTGCAGAAAATGTGGGACAAAACATCATTTTCATGGATGACAATGCCCGTGCCCACCGAGCTAGGGTGGTGACCGAGTTCCTTGAGGGCCAGGGGATTGAGCGTATGGAGTGGCCAGCGAGGTCCCCGGACTTAAACCCGATAGAGCACGTCTGGGACATGATGGGGAGGAGTCTCGACCAGCTCGAAGCCCATCCACTTGGACTGCAGCAGCTGGGTGTGGCTCTGGAGGCTGCATGGGATGCACTGGACGTCAGAGACATCAATCGCCTCATCAGCTCCATGAGACAGCGCTGTGAAGCCGTTATTGCTGCAGGAGGTGGTCACACTCGTTACTGAACTGCCTGAAAGACACTCAGACATTCGTTTTTACCACTTCATGTCGGTAGCTGATACCCCTCGGGGCCCACTTTTCAGGATGTGCAGTGATGCGAGAGACATTGTGCAACAACTGAAACCACCCATGCGTGAAATTGATTACAGCGTGTTTAAGGACATTTAGGACAGTTGTACTGAGGTATTTCCAGAAATAAAACACCTTGTATAAAATCTTTATGTACGTTTTAAAAAGTGGTCCTTAACTTTTTTTGAGTAGTGTACTTTCACGAGGAGAACTGCGCATACTCATGCTCATTATGTTCTCTCAAGGTTAAACTGTGCATGCTCCCTGAAAACACAAGTTTGGAAGATCGCTTTGCTAGCGTTCCCATTTGATCACCCGAGAGTGGTTTTCAAAACCACTTCACGTAAAGCGGTCTTATTGCTATGGGAACATTCTCAGTGGGGTGGCATGTTTTGCGCAAAATTTGAAACCGCAGCGTAGGCATTCCACATACAGTGTGTGGAGTAGCTTGCTCGAAACGTGCGAAGATCGCTTCCCGAAGAACGGCTGTGGCCTCACTTACGCTAAAAACAGTTTAACAATGCAAAACGATCTTGAAAACTACATCGCGAGGTGGTTTTCTGAACCGGTTTGGTATATCGCTTCCAAGACTGCTTCAACCGTTCTCATTACACATATAACTAGTTTCAACTAAACTGGTTTCCAGTAAACTGGTTTCCAGTAATCTAGTTTTAGGACGGTAGTGAGAACGGTGTCTAGGTCTACAAGTTAAAGAGGGATATAAAACAAATATACCAGGCGTTTCTTTCAAACGCATAGTGGGAATTATTAATCCATGGTTGGACTGGCTATGTAACAATTTTTCCCTCTGGTCGGGAATAATAGTGATTGGCAGTCCAACGTTGTATAAATAATTCCCATTATACTTTCTCAAAGCCTGATATATTTGTATAATTATATATTACATTTCAAACATCATAGTGAAATTTGTCATTCTATTTCATATTTTGCTTTGACACAAATTAAAGCACAAAATAATGCCCTACACAGTGAAGATACAAAGCATTCATTAAACACAGGATATCTGAAAGAAACGTCCAAAGTTGATTGAACTCACCTGGTGCATCATCATAATGACTAAGGCCTTCAGGCACTACGGCTTGGAAGTCAGAACCTACATTTATACACTGGATGAAAAATATGGAAAAAGATCTGAGTAAATCATCTAGGCAACAAATCTATGCTATTAATACCATACGTATCTCACTGCTTGATCCTTGCAGGAGTAATCTCCCAAAGAGCAAACATGCTATCCAAAAGAGTGTTCTGTTTGGAGATGGGGCACTGTGATATTTTTCTTCTGTGTATTATCCACAATGACTTCCATCATAAAAAAAAAAACATTGGATATACATGTACAGAATACTGTACAGTACTTGGTCCGATTTATGTCAAATCAGGCACAAATCACAACATGCCTTCAATTACGCCTGAAAATTACTTTAGGGAATGACCTTCCTTTAACCCTAAGAAGACTGGGGGGGCTGATTCAGCCCGCCCTCGACATTTTTCGCAATAAATCCGCCGTTTGAATTTTTTTGACTGCGTCGCTCGCTGACTTTTTACTTTCAAGTCTCTTGCAACTTTTGAGACCAAAATTGTGACCCCCGGGTACGCGGTTCCAAAATTACGCAACATTTCGTAAGTGCATGTAGACCCAAAATTACTCACGTGAACGTGAATTTGTGTACAAATCCAATGTAAATAGTGTTTTTAGCCAAAATTCATAAATGTATCGTTATTTTTCCTTTAACTGCTTAAAATCAATTAATTTTATCTGTAAGGTCAAAATAAAGTCCCTGACAATTTCCATTGAAAAAACAATAAAAAACAAAAAGTCGAAAAACAAAGAAATACATAAGAAATTTAGAAAACAATAGAATACATAAGAAAATAAATGTGATGTTGAAATTTTTAAAAGTAAATTTGATCAGATGCCTATCTAGAGTTGTGGAACAAAAATAAGCATTTTAGGGGCATTGTTTTATTAATTAGAGCAAACTTATGATTTTACGCATAAATTAGCATAATTAATGAGCAATGAGATTTTTCGCAGAATTTGATATTATAGTTTTGTAGATAATGCCACGGGTAACGCACGTGCCAATTTTCGTCGCGATCGATGGCCGAGATCATATGGGGGGGCTGAATCAGCCCCCCCCCCCCCAGTCTTCTTAGGCGTCCAAATAGCCCAGGCTATTTAGGGTTAAAATATTGGTCACCAAAGTGAATTCACTTTATCTTGTATTATGATGACATCACTGCTTTCCCCAAATAACCACACACCTGGGCCCCGTCTTACAAAGAGTTGCGATGCCGATTGATCCGATCGATCACAACTATGGACAGCCAGCAAAGTCAACATCAAAAATGCATACATGCTTGTTTTTAAAAAAATCTAGATATTAATGTATATCCATAAATTCATTGATTTCTTGACAATTTGGTGTGTTCTCCTTTGTTCACATTTTGCAAATTTCCTGTAGAAAAAATTATGACACTGATGGATTTTCATAGAGTTCCGATTGATTGGATCAATCTTAACTCTTTGTATGACAGGGCCCTGTACCCCCAAAATCTGATATCTGTACAAATCATGGTTTTTCTCCAGTAGATGTAGGCATGTGGAAATGAGGGGTTAATCTTCACCTGATTGTGCACATCTTCATATACTGAGAAAATTCATAATAGCATTATCCACGGTTAAACTTTATCTTTGTTACCATAACTTCACATCTACTATAGATATCTCTGCCCTGTTTCACCAAGCAACTAGCTACATTATTTTCATTGACAACTATTATAAGCTACTGAAATCCTTAAATGCTATTGGCTAAAGGCAAATTAATGATTGGAAATCTCTGACAAATTGCTTCATGAACTGATATCTAGAGTAGATGTGAAATCATGTTAAAATGGAAAAAGCTATATTGTTGTCAATGCTATTGAAAACCCCACATATGAAGAATGGTGGCAACTATAGCAATACTGTTCAATTTCAAATTAAAACCAAGGTTTCCATTAAAGTTACCATCAAATGTGTTAGATGGCCAAGGGGTATTTCATTGAAGTCAATGAACAAAATGAAGGCCTGAGATTCACGCTTAACTTCCGCAAATCATTCTTGCCATTACGTCAATCTCTGAAGTCAGGTTCACATTTCAACAAGAGTTACTTCTTCTAATAAAGGAATAAAGGGGACAGACATAAAAAAACGTGTACATCATTTGAAAGACTAATGGCATGAAGGACATTCAATAAATTGAAAGACAGACCGTTCAGAAACAGCACCAAATAACAATGAAAGACCAAAACAGTACTCATTTTGACATCCATTTGAAGACATGCAAAATGAATGAAACATGGATGGATATATATCAATTTAGAGAAGAAATATAAAGGAACTATTAAAGCTGTAATGAATGAGATAATTTTCCTTGTATCCCACAATGCTCCACTTTTTATGACTGCTACACAAAAATTTCTTCTTTGAAGTAATTCTTTGACAGGACAATACAGAACATAGTCAGAGCTGCCAACCTTGTGCAAGCAAAAAAAGGAATCATTATGGCCAAAAAAAGGAATTTCCAACAAAAAAAAGGAATGTGTTAAAACAAACCTTAAAACCACTGGCGACAAACATCCAATGCAAAAAGTTAATCTCTAGGCCTAGTCTGGGCTAAGTAACGGAGTGTTACAAATTGGACCCTTAGTCTTGGGCCGTTTGATATAATCTACCAACTTTAATTAAGTCAGTAGCAGGGATTGAATTAAGAATTGAGAGGGGCAAGGCCATTTTTAAATGGGCACTTTCAGCTTGGGGCAACCGGCAAAGTGGCCTTGGATGCCCCAAAATTTCAAGGGGTATCAAGGCCATTCTAAAGGGCATGAAGGCCACTTTTATTCTAGTCAAATGGGCACCTAGGCAAATTTTTCTAAAAATGACAAGTAGGCCTTTCATTTTGTAGTGCAACCTACTCCGGCACTTATCAAAGTGAAGATCTGTCGAGAAAAAATTCTTTCAGGGGCACCAAAATCAGTTCTGGTGAACATTTTTAGGGCTCCATTTTTCTGGGGCTTCCTTTCCACTTCTAAAATAATTCATTGTTTTATGTTGAGTTTCCTGACAAAACTACCAAATTGTAGACTAAGAGAAATAAAAAAAAAAGTTGACATCAATTCAGACTTCTCTTCCCAAGTAACATTGTTTTTGCCAAACAGTACCCTTTAAAATTAAAGTGTCATAAAATGGAAGTGTACATGTAACATTCCACAAATATAGACAAATTATTCATAAATCAATCTAATCTAAAATTCAAATAGATCTATAGATAAGAAGTTTAAATCATTCCACAAAAGTCCCATCGTAAATCACTTCACGATGTGCACAGCTCAGCCTCAATCACACTGCACGCACACTCAATCATCCCCAGCAGTGACAGCACTATAGAGCAGACATCTAGGCCGCCAGAACCGGGGAAGAAATCTTCCAATTCCTGCTAAACTGAATGCTTAAGTGCCGACTTTTTTAATGAATTCCAAAGGCAGTAGGACATCTCTCTAGTATAAATCATGTGAAACTATCAATAAATGTTGAATATCACCCAGAATTATTACTTCAGGGGACAATGAAGAGCTTTCCAGGTCTTTTCAAAGCCGAATTCATCGTATTTGTTTGATACGAGTTGATGAAAATTAACCAGACAGTACCGTTATCCGAAGGGAATTGATATTAATCAATTCAAGAAAATAGCCTCAAAATTTCATTTCTTTATCACTACAATTAATTTTAAAGTATATGAAAAATGTCTTTTGGTGATTCAATCTTTAATATATATGATGAGTATTTTTGTAAAATTTTGCAAATGGAATAATAATTTCCCTCAAACCTCCAAATCCCCCTCCATTACAAATGGACTCTTCTCTTATTACATCTGGGGAATTACCCTACCCAATTCATCGTACTCCTCACTCTGCGCTGCAAGAACAAACGTTGGCTCCACTCACCTGAAGAGTGTTGGCCTGTGCGTAAAGACAACGTATTAGCAGTAACGTTAGATCTAACATTCGGCGGAAATCTGATTTTCGGATCGTTTTTTTGTACATAAAACATCACTTTATAGGAAAGAAATTACATGCAAATTTAAGATAAAATATATAAAATTCAGAAATATCGTACCTTAGACCGCAGTTACTGTTATTTCCTTTCAAATGATGATCAAAACATAATCATCCTCGATCCTTTCGTTTGTCATCGAAAGTTGCCATCTTGGATGACGTCATCATCCTTACAGACGTATTTACCAGTCGCTATACATCGCGATTCGTACCATGCATGCCGCTCGCATATTCAACTAACGTATATGTACATGCACGCTATCAAATTATTAAAGTGCGTTGGAAAACCGGCCGGCGGGCGACTACACACGCGCAAGTACCAGGCTCATCTCGGGCTCAACACGCACTCCACATACATACAATTATGTACACACATTATCAAAATTGTCAAAAAACGTAATTTGAAAAGAAAAACCATAATGCCGTAATTTGAATGAGAAAACGTAATGATTACGGCAAAAACGTAATGGTTGGCAGCTCTGCATAGTTGAAAGCTTTTCTCTTGTAACCAAAAGTGCTAATCAAATTTTAAGAAGTGAAATTCTACACTCGGCAAAAAAAGTTCTTGGACACTTATAAAAGTTAAAATATTCCATATAGATATTTGATTAAGGGCAAATTATTGTTTGTCAACATGACCAGACAATATTCCTCTTCCAGTATGACATGACATTTGTATGTGAACAGTCATGCATGGGTGGTTAAATGCTTTTAACAAATAGCAATGTCAGTAAAAGAAAATTGCAAGAAAACGATCAGTCATTCTTTCAGTTGTGAAATTTTATGTGACATAAATATCCATTAAACGATAAAAGCAATCTTAAAGTCAAATACCACTCTAAAAGAGAAGAGAAAGTTATCCACCTTGGATGCATCACTATTCAACTGGAATTTTAAGTCAAAGTTAGTCAATGAATAAAATGTCAAATTTCAGTATCTTGGCATAAGCAAAAGAAAATTCAATATCTCGTTTGTCCACCCTAGCTCTGAATGAGTGCAGCACATCGACGTCGCATGCTTGTCACAAGTTGGCGAATTTGCTCTGGGGTGATGTTGTCCCATTCTTCCAGGAGATTACGCCGGACGTCTTGAAGAGTGTATCCTGGTTGAATTCTTTGATTTACTGATTTTCCTAGCTGATCCCACAAGTGTTCAATCGGGTTCATGTCTGGTGAACAAGCGGGCCATGGATCCAAGCGCTAAAAATTGTGGTCATCCAGAAATCTTTGGACAATGTTGAATGTATGCCTACAGGATGGCCATGATCATTAGCATTTGAATGGTCCATTTCTTGCATTTTTCTTTTACTGACATTGCCATTGTTTAAAGCATTTAACCACCCATGCATGACTGTTCACATGAAAATGTCATGTCATACTGGAAGAGGAATATTGTCTGGTCATGTTGACATACAATAATTTGCCTTTAATCAAATATCTTTATGGAATATTTTAACTTTTTTAAGTGTCCAAGAACTTTTTTTGCCGAGTGTATATACCCTTTAGTGTTTTTACCTTTTTCCAGTCATCTACTGGTACATAGTCAGAGTCTTCTGAACCTGATTCTGATTCATCATCAGCATTTGTACTGGCTGTTGGGTGAAAGCAATCAACAATATGGAAAGTTATAGTCTTCTCTTAGCACAATTGTGCATGTATCACTATTTCTGTTGCTGACATAGACTTTAAGGATGAATGAAAGGGATTATGAGGTTTGAACAGATGACAATATTTGTTGATAAACAGTGAAAATTGTTAACTGAATCTTGTATTTTAACAAATGCCCCCCCCCCCCAAAAAAAAAAACAAAAAAAAAAAAAAAATCTGTTTTAAGCACACTTTGCCCGATTTGGACTGGTATCCTCATGTTAATCAGAATATTCTTGGCAAATATCTATAACCACGTGCTGTATTCTGTTACAACACCTTACAGAGAATTATTTCAGGCAGGTTCCCTCTTCCATTAAAAATTATTTCATTCATTCATTAATTGGCTGGTTTCCATCTAGTAAATAGAAGGTAAATTTTCATTTGTAAATGCTAGGATTGCATGTAAGACCAGATACCAATTTTACAACTCAGAGGAAGGTAGGAAATTTATACTGATGTCCTAGCACAGAAAGACTATGCTACACAAGACTCAGCCAGTGACATAAATTTCAGTCTCAAAACCAATTCTCTAGAATAGAAACTATTATAATTTGCTTACATCTTAGTAATCTTTGGGTGCTATCCCTGGTGTTGGTTGATTCTCTGGACTCTGAATATACATCGTTTGGAAGTGATTCTTCTGTCTCTCCGTTAGTGAGCTCTTCTTCTCCGTTTGTTAGTTCTTCCTCCTCCTCTTCTTCCTCTTCCTCCTCTTCTTCATCTTCTGCAGGGTTTCCCCCTTCAGGAGGGAGGTACATGGCTAACAGGTCTTCCATTGGAATTTCTGCATCCTGTTATGTCAAGATGTTATGGCAATCATAAGAACACATTTTTTATGGACTTATTTCACTGGATTCCATGATAAAAAGGACTTGTAAATTACATCTTCATAAATCATATAATTAAAAACAATTTAAAACCCTCATGTATAGACCAAAATGGCACTTGGGATTCAAAACACTACAGTTTAATGTTTGGTGTAAGTTTGCTTTTACTTTTGACAAGAAATCCAATACTTAGGCCGGGTTAAGTCCAAAAAATTACTCTGATTTATGATGGCATCTTAGAAGGCAGAATTCAGTATTTTGAAAAATACATGTCAGAAACTAGAAAGCATCATAGAACACACTAACTGTGAATTTTCATGCCATGTAATTCGGGAATTTTCAACATAGAGTACTTTGCATCAATCTCAAATGAAGTAAAATAACATTTAATTTTCTCAAGGTCCATTTTGAAAACATGTGGCAAAGAAGCCTGCATTTAATAGCAACTTCTGTTTACATGAATTAGAATTTTGACAAGGAAATGAAGAAAAAATGCATGCTAATCCAGCTTTATAAATTCAAATTCATTGATAAGTTTGAATGTCAATATTATGAGAAACTTAACACAAGTTTTACTCTAAGACAAATTTGTTACCAATCAATAGTTCAGCTGAAGTTTGTGTCATCAAACCAGAACAGAAAAACTGTTACCTGAATCTGATTGTATTAGACAAATTGTGGTGTTTTGGTATCACTGATTCAGGCATATTATCAAACAGGACCTTTTTTTCATTCAAGATAAAGGGTGATAAAGTTTACCTGAGCTAGTTCATCCAGTTCATTATTGCTGAAACTTTCTCCACTCTCATTCTGTTCTTCTTCTTCCATTGTTTGTTCATCATCATAGTCATGAACCATCATCTCTGCTGTTACATCAAAATCACGATCAGTTTCTGAAAAAGCATGAAATTTTTTATTATGTAATGTAGAGTTAATAACGTCTCAGAGGAAAAAACAGGACTTTTATATTACATTCAAATGTTACTCAAGAATTTCTTATACAACTTCTACACCCTAACCCCCCCCCCCCCGAAAAAAAAGAGTTATGAAAAAATCAATAAATATATGGATATCACATTAACAGTCTTCAAGCTATGGCCTTTTTAGTGGTGGTCGCAATTTCACAGCAATACAATTTTTTTTAAGCCGAGTCTTAGAGCAAATGAAAATCATGTACTTGTAATGACAACCTGACATAAGCAATCATTGAAAATAAACTAATATTTAACACTTTTCATTTGAAAATAGTGGAGGTTGGAAATAGTGTTGTTCATGATGAGTGGAGGCCAGAAATCTTTTGCCAGTAGGGCCAACCACTGCCGACCAGTGTGGCTATATCACTGCACATTGACACTGCATCAAGATTTCAAAAAAACTTACCAGGACTCGAGTCACTTGTTGCTGGCTGTGAAATATAAAATGAAATGAAATGGAATACAATTTTAATAATAGGATTAAAACAACATACAGAGGATTACAATATTTATGACAATCCAATGATCAAAAGTATCTTCTCAAAATATGAAGTACAAAAGTTTTGTAAATATTTCCCGCTGAATACTCCTGCAAGGACTGTTAAAGTGAAAGAATGCCAAAGGAAATCAATATACATGTAAGAACAGCATTTTGAAGAGACAAGTTTGAGATTCCTTCATCTTTCTTCAAACTTGTGAGCAATTTGGTTGGCTAATTTGTGATAGAGCCCTCATCTCTGGACATACAATTTCCCCGACTCAAAAGATTACCTTGGTGCAAAACAAAAACAAAATCCTTGTTTTTGAGGACAGTGTTTTTTTTTTTCACTTCTCTCTATACTAGGACATATCGAGTGCTAAAACTTGACTCTCTGAACTTGATTCCCTCAAGTTCATCATCCATTTTTAATTGACATGCTGACAATTTATTACCTTGGTATGAAACTAATTTCGCCCAAAACTTACATGTTTACTCTGTTGAAATTCTACCCCAAAACTGTGAATTTTTACCCCCAAAAAGCAAACAAAAATTATGAAAAAATAGGACATGCCAATATCAAAATTGAAAGGTCAAGTCCACCCAAGAAAAATGTTGATTTGAATAAATAGAGAAAAATCAAACTAGCATAACGCTGAAAATTTAATCAAAATCGGATGTGATTAAGACATTTTAAAGTTTTGCTTATTTTTCACAAAACAGTAATATGCACAACTCGAATGAGACAGTCGATGATGTCCCTCACTCACTTTCTGTTTTAATTATACAATATTTCATTTATTACAGATTTGACAATAAGGACCAACTTGACTGAATCATATGGTATTAAACAATACTAATTTCACATGTTCAGGGAGGAATTAATTGTTGTTTCACTTGGCAATGAGGAGAAAAATAGATTATTCCATATTTCATATAACAAAATACAAAAGAAATAGTGAGTGGATGACAACATCAGTCCCCTCATTTGCATATCCACCAGGCTGTGCAGATAACTGTTTTGTGAAATTAAACAAAACTTAAAAATGCCATAACTTTCTTATTTTACATCCGATTTTGATGAAATTTTCAGTCTTATGCTTTTCGGATTTTTCTCTTTTTATTCAAATCAACTTTTTGTTGGAATGTAACGGTCTTTTAAATAAAATCTGAAATTGATTTTCTGGTGCCTGGATCTACATAGTACATGGTATAGTGAGTGATTGTATTACCGACCGCCCTTGCATTACCGAACATGCACATCAAACGCGTCAGAAAATAATTTCGTACGCTCAAAACTTTGCACCATCCTTCCATAGCCAAGGGAACTTGAATAGAAAGATGATGAAAATGGTCAAAAACACATTTTCAGTCTTCATATTCTCAACAACAACAAAAATATGGTCAAAATAGCTCATAAATGACTAAAGTTTTCTCAACCTTTTGCATAGAAAACATACGAAAACACATGTTTAGAAACTCAGGTGACGTGAGTTGTGACCAAAATATTTCACATGTGAAGTGGGTTCCGATAGGAAGCTGATATCATTAAAAAAGGAAAATGATTTTCACAAAATTTATTTATTTATTTATGGTGAAAGTTTCATGAATTTATCAACTTAGAATGTGTTTGATATGATTGAATTCGTGAAAAGTGTTTGGTAATACAATCCACTAGGCACTACCATAGAAAATGGCAGCTGGACAGATAAAGTTTGCCTAAACATCCTGGGGTGGTATTCTAAAAACTGTCCTAATTATTCTTGTAACTTTTCTTGTAACTCAGCAAGATAACAGCTCGCTAAATATTGTCTCAAATCAGTATTCTGAAAATTGTCTCATCTCTGTAAGGATGTCCCCTATTTATATCGGTCATCATACAGGAATCGTCATCTTTAAATTCATTTACATATAATCTTAAAAAACATCTCAGGTCAATTGACAATTAAGGTTTATGCTGGCACTTGCTACTTTGTTAAATTTATGTATTTGAATGTTTGAGTACCATTGAAATAATCTCTCTAATTTTGCAATGTTTATTATTGATGTCTTCGCAATTCAGCTTTTATTGCATTGTTTGCATGTTATGTTATTTTGAATGTTTTTATCTGTATAAATATTATCTGTTATTGCATTCTTGTGTATAGGGGCCCCATGGGAGATCAACTGATGTTGAATGGGCTACCCCTTATTGAATAAACAATAAACAAACAATATACAATCTCTGACATGCCTAATATTTTATCATCAACCAATCAATAAACTTGTTATATGCTTAGGTCAACCAATAGAAGCGTCTCTTCTGAAAAATAATTGAGCGCATATTTGATATAAGGCGAAATTTCCTTGCTCCCCTGACACTTATGCGCTTCTGTGCTAAAAATACATGTGGGTGTTCTCAAAGACATATTTATTCTAAAAAGATTCATCATCTCGAATACCAATTTTTAATTGCTGAAAAGTCTACCAATCCGCCGTTATAATATCTTTGGAAAGTCTCCTTTTGTAAAGCATGATGTTCTTGTGGGATGCAGCAAGAAATTACTAATGCGCGGGACAAATATTGCATGCAACAGTCATTAAGTTACAATTACAACTGCCCCCTAGTCCTACCTCTGGTAAATTTTCTTGTATTTTGCAAGTTAAAAGAACGCAAATTAAGAGAATTTTCAGAATACCTTTTATCTCGATATGTTATCTTGCGCACAGAGACATTTATGCACCGTTTTTAACTTTACACATAATTTTAACGTTAGCTCTGACATCATCTTAGTCATACACACGCTCAGCGAAAGTTACAAGAAAAGACAAGAATTTTCAGAATTTTTATTGCAACTCTGAAGATTACAAGAAGACAATTTTCAGAATACGGCCCCAGATTGTTCATTCACTTATTGTTCTGTTTAGGCCCTACTTGCAAATCTTAATTTAACTTTTCTTAAATTATCATATCTTGTCCAGTGCAACCACCTAACAGCTCTAGCGAAAGGTGACCTTCATCACGCCAGAGCTTCGGCGTACATCGTCACATCGAACCGCTTATTCAGTCCCCATCGTCACGAGTATGGGCGACCGCCCATATTTATGTGCGCACAAGAGAACGGCGCAAGATAAACACACACAACACACACACACACTAATAGCACACACAGGAAGTCAATTTGGTTATTATTCTCGCTCACTTGCGCCGAACACCGGTTACTTTCAGACAATACCATTCTTCCAAAAGCTCACAAATTCACACTTTAAGCACCCAGATATTCAATCTAGAAATCAAACAAATTAATTCTTAAATTTGGTAAAATTACGAAAAGAATGAAAAGACAAATTTTACCGGTAAATACTTCAGAAATTTTTGCACTTACCTGCGCCATGACTGCAGTATTATGGGATAACGATGACCTAGCGCTGCTGACGTAATGATTACAAAAAATACCCGGATGAAGAATTCTCTTACAACGTATTTTCAAGAAAAGAAACTCTATATTAATTTAATAGAATTGTGAAATCAATTTATAATTCTCTTAAACTATAGTTAGTATCATTATTACCCATCCAAAATCACAAAAGAACTAAATATTGAAAGTATATGCGAACTTGTGGACTGCTGATCAATTGACCAATCAGAGAGCATACAGTGGTGACGTAGTGCAGTGGCAGAAAACTATATCCCAGTCACGATCCCATGGCAACTCGGTCGGCTTCGGCTTATGCGCTTGCAAGTTTCTCGTTGTATGGATTGGATCGGAGCGCTCGCGCGGCGGAGGCAAAACAACACGCTGATTTTAGCAAGTGGGACTGTACCGAAATATCCGTACAGCCAACTGCTGCTGTAAGTATTAAGTAAGCATTGATTAAGTAGAGATTTTTATTTGATCACAAGGTTTGAGGTTGCATAGTAGAAAATGAATTTAGTAGTCTGCATCAAAATATATTATACAAAAAGAAATGTAAAGGAAATTTAGATCATTTGCAATTAATTAATAAATCAAATGGAACAAAATCGTGAATTGTGCCTCTCGAAAGTTTCGACACTGACAGCCAGTGACGAATAGCGGTAACCCAAGGGCAAGGCCAGGGAGCTCCGGCCCGGAGCCCAGGAGTCGACCGTGCAAAACGAGGGAGACACTGGGGTAGATTGGGGTCTCAATAGTAATCTTAATAAAATTTGGAAACAGAAATTATGCACTTTCTAGACCTAGGAGGGTGTCTGAAGCCACACTGAAAAGTGTCAGCATAAAATTAAAACAGGCTGATTTAGGCCTAGCCTTTTTAGGTTAGGGGAAAATATGGCACATTTTTGGGGGAAATTCAGGCTGCTGCTAGAAAAATGTGATCTGAATTGATTATTAACTTGTGTTTGGCGTGTATGGAAAGAGAAAATTCAGGGGCTTCTTTTGACAGTAAGGACAATTTTATAGGATTATTTGAAATAAGGATTTAGAGATAAATTGCAAACCCTTATTTGTGTGTGTGTTGAGATTGCCATTTCCGCTACCTCGGGCGAAGTTCGTGCAGGCTCCACTCCACTTCACTAGTCTACGCTCCACCTACCCGGGTAGGTGGAGCGTAGTGTAGCGGTGGTGAAGTGGAGTGGAGCCTGCACGAACTTCGCCCTAGGTACATTTCCCCATGCGTTTTCTATTAGGCCTACTAAATTCTATGGGAAAATGACATTTCTGTTATGCACAATTTTTTTCATTTTGTCGCAATTTTTCATTGTGATCTGGTTTCCAAATCTTTATAAAAATCATACCATCAGAAAGAGCATAAAAAATCCTATTGGTCTCTTTTATGGACAAGTTTTTGGCTTTAATGATAAATTCATAAAACTAAAAGCTCTCGAAAGCTAAAAATTTGGATTTGTGTGTGTCCATTTCTTAACTACGGTACACAGTCTAAACTATGGCAGAGAAATGCTGAAAATTGACCTAATTTCATTCTTCTTTTTTGCAGCAAATAATTTGATTTTTTTTTTTTTAATGTTACATTTCTGTCAGTCTGAAGGTTATTTCTCTTCAAATTCACAAAGAAAATGTGATATTTTCTTGAAATAAGAAAAATAGTATTTTTTCCAGACACCCTACACTTACCACGATTATATCGATTATTTTAATGTTTAACCCATCTGTAAGCACAGGTACACCAGCGCCCCCTCGTCTATGCATGGGTGACCTAGGCATTTATGTCCGAAAAATCGGCACAATGTACCGTGCTGACCGGTATGATTGCATCTTTGAAAGGGCAGGGCAAGCGCAACTAGTTGGAACTGAGCTGAAGATAGCGGTTTGTTTTTGGTGAAGATTTGTTTATATGCCATTTTGACAAGAGTTACGACAAACTTTTGTACATACCATAATTATCCTTTTTCATATTAGAAGGATACACAAGAATAATATTTCATATACTGTATGTATACATCATATTGGTGATAATATCATTATGTGAGAAGTGAGATTTTTTATTAATAGAGTCAATGGCGACAATAGTCAAATATGACTAATCGCCACTCAAACCAACATAAGAAGAAGAAGAAGATGAAGGTCTATCGTGACACACAAATCCTGACATCAAGGCACACAGAATGGAAGTGAACTGGAAGTTAAGTTGGAACCTCAAAAAATACGAAAGTTCTGTCGCGATACCTCTCCTTTCAAAATTCGAAACAAAATAGCCGATCGAGACCATCTTTTGTGATGTGCTGTATGAGGGATATTTCTTAAATGTATGATAAACAAATAAAATTCATTAGCTAAGTATCATTTAAATTGATTTGTGCATCACATCATTTTATTATTATTAAAGATTTTGTTTTCTTTAACGGATGAATGAAATATGTTTGCAGGTAATTTATTTAAAATATGCGTTTCACATGGCGCATCATAATAAAGAGCGACACGAAAGAAGGTTCTTGGAAAGACCCTTTCGTGCAATCGGCCCCAGGACTCGTCTGTGTAATACTAGGCAGACATGGGTACTCTCCAAAATGGGGTAGAATAGGGTCGCAATACTCGAAATAAAAGGGGGAAATTAATTATGCACTTACCTCGATTAGACCCCCCCCCCCCTATATGGATGAAGGTTTATCGTGACACAGAATCCTGACATCGAGGCAAAAACTGGACCCTCAAAAAAGGGAAAAGTTAGACCTCTATTAAAGTCGCGTTCATTCTCGGTATTGATCGGCCATTTTGTTTTCAATTTTGAAAGAAGGAGAACTAACGAGACAGAACTTTTCCTTTTTTTGAGGGTCCAGTTTGTGCCTCGATGTCAGGATTCTGTGTCACAATAGACCTTCATCCATATTATAATCGAGGTAAGTGCATAATTTATTTTTCTCCTTTTATTTGGGGTGCTATTGCGACCCCATTCTACAACATTTTGGAGAATACACTTTGCCTAATATTATTTCACTCCATATCCATCCTTCAGTTAGCCTCAAAATTGGTGATTTAGAGCCAACATAGAGTTCCTCACATGCGCGAGGGTCTGAGCTCGGACCCTTGCGCATGCAATGTTTTGATCATCGGACACAGACTCGCCCCTAATTGCCATTTCTTTCAAACGTCTCATTTGAAGCCAGTTCGAAATTCCTCACACATTAATTCACTGCCGAATCCGAAATGGCGAACGCAAATTGCACTACCGCGGGGGTCGCAGTCGTGCAACCTGCCTGTCCGCATAAATCCGTTGTACTGCATATGACGATATTTGATCTTTTCTCTTCTCAGGGTCTGATAATTCACAATAACCATGCTAAAGCTTCCTGGAGGACAGAATGCTTCTAGTGTCATGAAGAGCAGCAAGATCAGTGGTTCAACTAGCCAGAATCGAATTGGCAAAGACCGTAATGTGACCCTTGGCATTGGGTCAAGGACAACCCTCAACTCCAGCAGAAAGAGCCAAGTTGGGATTGATAGCAAAACAGAACACCACAAGCTTCCAGGGGCAAAATTCCATAATATCCAGGTGAAACATTAATTTGTTTATAAAGTCATTGATATAGTTTGCTACAACACTTTAGGCCAAGTAAAAAATAATATATGTTTCTCGTCCGGGATTTTTTTTAAAATGGAAAAGAGGGGCTTTTTATTTTTTATTTTTCAAGATGGCGGCCATCTGAGATTTTTGTCAATCCAATATGTTTTCCCAATCACACAAAACATGGAGACAATGGAGACACTGTATGTCACACAAGAACTGTACATATTTACAATGTTTTTAATCACAAAACCCTATTAAGTTAATAGAACATTTGATATAAAACTGATACAATAGTAATTGCAGAAAAGTTTCAGAAGTAATCTTTCTAAACAAATTTCACTGTAAACAGAATATAAAACGTTGAGGGTTAGATGGGAACTGAGGCTAAAACAAATTTAATTTCAGATGTGGTGAGTCTCACCAAATGAGAAAAATGACAGATTTTGATATGGCTCGGCAAGTGAAGATCTACGTTCACAACATGCAACTCGCTATCTGGTTTATCCAGAGAGCTGCCGCCGCAGCTGGGTTAGACCGGTAGCTCGTACCGTACGTAGGCTTACCTTCGTCGTCTGGTAATCTTGACCGGGGGGCTTCCCAACACCTTCGAATTTGCCAGTACAACTGGCAAATTCTGCGAAAACATTGTTCAATTTTGCACATCCATCTATTGATCTAGCAAACCATGGCTTCAGAACAGTGCACGTTGGGGTCCTAATACTTAAACATACAAATGTCTTGCCCATCCTCCTGTCCTGGTTATTCAACGGCAAACATGATCGATCGTATTGTGCACAGCGAAGCGGCAGCCGCGCCGGCTCGGCAGCTTCGCAGCGCCATGCTGCTTGCCTGGCACCAGTACCAGTACAGCTACCGGTAGCTGCCGAGCAGCAAGTAGAACGCACATGCCCGGTGTTGTAGCTAGTCGTAGTACGTACCGTATGCTGAATGTTTCCTGACAGACTTCTGGGATTTTTCATTGTTAAAAATACATTTTCCCTCCCTTTTTTTTGGATAAAAAATAAAAAATAAATTGAGGCGGCCTCAAAAATTGAAGCGGGCGGGGACGAGAAACATATATCATTTTTTACTTGGCCGTAGGTTGAAGTTGACAGATGTATAGGAGCCCCTTGATACACTACTACAGTATTTGTGAAAATTTTCAGCCACTGGAGTTTTTTACCAAAGAAAAGAAAGAAAGTGAATGACATGAACTGAGCTGAGAATCTGATTACAGTACTTTGACCATTTAAATGGCATTATAATTATTGTCCAGCTAAAATACATTGCCATCAGCATTCTTATTTACTTTTTTTTTTCTTTCTTTCTTTACTCTCTCTTGGAACTTATGGAAGTTTTCAGAACAAAAGAAAATTCTGCAGAAAAACAATTCACACCTTTTTTTAAGAATACATTTACGCTCATAAATAACTAAGGGAATCATTTTACTTCTATAATTTGATTAGCATATTTGGTCAGTGTAAAAGATGAGACTGCCATTCTGTAGAGTCCTACATGTACAATGTACAGTATATAAAAACTTGCTACACAAAAGAAATGTTGTGTAGTAGTGATTAAAAAATGCATAACAAATTGCAATGCAATACCAGAAAAAATCCCTGTAAGTGTAATTTGTAAATATTGGTAAATTTGGGGGGTCTTTTACTACTTCCCTTACATATTTTTGGTAGAATAGAAAACACAAATTTTCTATTGAAGATGACTTTCTCAGCCCATAAAATACCACATTAAACTTTAAAAGATTTACTTTTTTTTTTGTACTACAGATCACATGTATTTTTTGTTCAGACCCAGATTGATGTTCATCCCCCCCCCCATAGTTTGATGGGTGTAGAATTACAACAATGATAATTGTGCCGTTTCCATTTATTAAAATGCTTGAGGTACTTATGAGATAGAAAATAAAAAGGAGAGTGGAATATCTATTATTCAACACAAACTGTCACAGATGTGACCTTTGTTTGCTCTTAAAGCATACATGCATGCGATCATTTATGCTGATTTAGCATTTCATGATGTTCTGACATCCTCTGTGCAATGTACATGTAGGTATTAGACGATGAGGGCCAAGATGTCACTCCACAGCCGCTTATTGCTGCAGATCCCTCCTCAGTCAAACAACAACAAAGCAAGCTTTTCAATGCTGGTGAATCAAGCCATGGAACAGTGAGTACCTCTGTCGCTCTTATTATATGTATGATTAAAGTTTAGCTTGGAATGGGAGCCAGGCGGGCTGTATATTTCTGAAAATTGAAATTAATGTAACTTGGCCGAATCTTGATAAGACAATTCTTTTGGGACCAGTCACTATTACACATGTTTTGCATGATCTGGTCTTAATAAACAAAACTTTTTTGACTTGGGCAAATATTTGACGTATGGATTGTTGATTTATACAAACAAATTTCCTACAGGTATTGTGTTTCCCAGAAAGAACTTAAATTCTTCTTTTGAAGAAAAGCGTGCAGACACCATATATAAAGTAAACAAAATAAATCGATCAATGACCCCACATTAAAATGTACTGGATTTTGTGCATAATTACATAATGTAGACTTGTAGTTGATTTTAAGTTTAATTCATCAAAGTGATACAGTTTTAAGTGACAAGAATAATTGTAAGTTGCATCATATATTTGTGCTGTCACTTTTGTGAGGTCACCGATGATATTGAAGTAAGATGGAGGCTAGGTTGTTTTGCAAATGCTATCTGCATAAGATATGAACCTCTCTTGTAATGATGAAAATCAGGTTTTCTTGTCCTATCAGACAATAATTTTGTGGATTTACATTGGAATTTATTATTTGCTAAGCATTTATTACGATGTGTAACTATTTCTTCTTGTCCTGGCCATCTGTAAGAAACTGCAATATATTAAGGATTCATTGCCATGGGAGATAAAACAACCCTCTCCTGTACAAAATTCAAATTTCGGGTCCCCCGTCCCCCTGTTATCCCATGGACCCCCCCCCCCCCACACACACACACAAATATGTGACTATCAATATCTTTGATCTAAAGGCAAGAGTCTGAAATGTTTTACTATGAAACCTCCACCCTGTTAATTGTCTTCATTGCTATTATTAAAGGGATGGTCCGGGCTGAAAGTATTTATAGCTTAATAAATAGACTAGAATTCACTGAGCAAAATGTCGAAAATTTCATCAAAATCGGATAACAAATAACAAAGTTATTGAATTTTAAAGTTTAGCAATATTTTGTGAAAACAGTCATCATGAATATTCATTAGGTGGGCTGATGATGTCACATCCCCACTTGTTCTTTTGTATTTTATTACATGAAATTAGGTTTATTCAATTTTTTCTCCAAGAACTAGAAAAATTGGATTGACAACTGATTTAGTGCATTAGATATTTATTGCTGCAACTTATTTCATTATAAGGGAGAAATTATGATTTTATGTAATAACATAAGAAAACGGAAAGTGGGGATATGACATACCTAATGAATATTCATGATGACTGTTTTCACAAAACATTGCTAAGCTTTAAACTTCAATAACTTTATTATTTGTTGTCTGATTTCGATGAAATTTTCGGCATTTTGCTCAGTGAATTGTACTCTATGTATAAAGATATAAATATTTTCAGCCCGGACCATCCCTTTAATTCTGAATCTGACATGGTCCAAAAATTGTCTCATTGATTCCTTGCATTTTATCTCTTATATTTATTTTTAGCCGACTGATCTTATGTCACAAGCATCTATTTATCAGACTGGAACAACAAGCTTTGCTGGACCATTTACAAGGTAATTATAATGGCTATATCTAATTCTTTCAAAATCATCAATCAATAATAAACAGCTACTTAATTTTTAAATCAGAGAAGACAGAGATGAGTTGGAAGTGTACACTTCTGAGAAAAGGGGGTTTGGTATAATGTTTGCAATTTTCGCAGTAGATACCGGTAAGTCATTTTGTAGTGGACCTACATTAAAAATGATTATTGGTATTCTCACAGCAATAATTGAGTTGACCATTGTCCTAACTATGGCTTAAGGCCACCGCTCACTTTACGACCCGACTGGTCTGCGACTGGCTTGCGACTGAGTGAAGGTAGTCATAAGCCTCGACACCGCACACCTTGCGATCCGATCTGCGACTCACGCATGCGCTTTTTGCCATAGAAACTGAGAAAGTACGCTTACTACTGCGCATGCGCGTTGTTTATCATCTACGTGTCATGCAACTCTGCTGATTGATTGGCTGGAAGTTGGATTGAGCTTGCGATCCAGTCATAAGGATTCGACATGTCAAATCCTTACGATTTTCCTTGGGACTTGTCTCTGACCGGTCTGCGACGTTCCAGCTGACAAGAGCTGTGACGTCACATCTCCCCTCACTCAGTCGCAAGCCAGTCGTAGACCAATCGGGTCGTAAGGTGTGCGGTGGCCTTTAGACCCTTCTTTGATAGATTCCGGCCAGTTTCCAGCTCACTTATCTTGATCAGATTATAATCCGGGCATGAGTAATGTTGACAACAAAGATGTGAAATGAGAAGTGAAATGAGAAGAGAAATTAACATGAATTTGAAAAGGAGGTTTGAATAATTCTTTTGTACATTATCTTTGAATATTCATGAATATTGAATAAAAGGATGAAACCTAGCATCAAGTTTGGACTGACATTTTTGGTTTCACCTGGAATTATAAATTCCAACCCATTTTTGCCTAAGCCTTAGAGTACCGATTCTCTGATGTTATCTATAGAGTATGTCTAAGTTTATTTAGGTCTGATTAAAGTTAATTTTTGTCTCCTTTTGTTTTGTCCGTGTTACAATAGATCTGTGTTTGGAGCCAGTATGTCACATGCTTCCAGTCAATCTAACACAGAATCCTTCACAGATGAGATAGCTGAACCAACATCTATGAAAGATATGCTGAGTGGCTTAGAAGGTAAGTAATTGTCATGTTTTTGTCAAAGGATTTTTTTTATGAAAGGGGGTGATACACTGTTAGCTATATTTTCACATTTTTGCTATAAATGTTAATGATTACCACATTACATTTTGCTTACTTCCTTTTACCAGTGTAGTATTTTCTTGCAAGGGGTAGAGTTTGGGAGTATAGTTATAGAATTAAGAATACAACTTTTCAATAATCAGAATTTTTTTTTTTATTATGATTATATTACATGGAATGCTGTTGAATATCTAGTAAGTTTGATTGAGTAGGTGTCGTGTTAAAAAGAAACATTTTGTAAAAGGTTCTTTATTTTTGTTTCATCTGAATAAGACCAAATGGTTGTTGTAGTTTGAACTGTGCTTTGTCAAGCTGCGGAGATCTTATATAGCTGTTGTGGATGAAATTCATGAAATTTCTCAGAGAGCTCACCCATAAACTGTATATAGAAGAATAAAATAGTAATTTTGTAATATACTTCATGGTATTTTCATCCATTGTATAGATATCCAGACACGAAGGGAGGAGACGAAGGAAAATTTAACAGAGGAAGACCTTGAGAAATATATCCCAATCAACCTGACAGAGACTGCCACAATATGGTTATTAGATATCAACGGAGTCAGTATGTCAATGGATGCAGAGGACGCATCGGCGATTAAAAGCAAGAATGAGAAATATAAAGAGGTAAGAGCAGATTTGGAAGAAGCAGAGAGAGAGAGAGGAAGACAGACAGAGAGACTGGGCACCATGTTATGAAACTTTGCCAGAACTAACAAATCAAAATTCAATGACAATTGCCTTTGAAACATTTAGTCATAGACCAGTGGCTCGTCAGCCAAACAAAACCAAGGATTTATTACTGAAATTGTCACTGTTGTCAATTCAGTCAGATAGTGCTGGCAATTTTCATGAAAAGGTTCCCAACGAATCATTTATCAGTGATCTTCCCTGACACCTGAATAAGCTACTGAAATAATTGTATCTAATTGGCTAAGTGCTAAGTCCTCAGTGAAAATCGCTGGCAAAAAGGAACACTCATGATTATGTTGTACACCAGTTTTACACAATCAAGGTTCATCCTTAACCCTAACTAGGCCGGGCTTTTTTGGCTGTTCTGTGGCCGGGGGGGGGAGATCTCGGTCGCCGATCGCGCGAGCGCCGCAAAAATTTGCACGCTGGTAGTGTGCGATGTAATCTACAAGGCTGTATGGTAAAATTTTCCAAAATAATGAGATTTTATTTTATGTGAATTAATTATGCTAATTTATGCATAAATCATACTTTTTGCTCTAATTCACTAAATAAAGCTCCTAGAATGCTAATTTTTGGTAACAATATTCTTTGCAGCATTCTTAACAATCGCAATTGAAAAAAACTTCGGTTTGGAAATTAATTTCTTATGTATTTTATTGTTTTATGAATTTCTTATGTATTTCTTTGTTTTTCAACCTTTTGTTTTTCTTTGTTTTTTTCACCAGATTTATTGCACAACCTTTTTGAAGCATAATTATGCTAAAATCAATTGATTTCAGCTCTTAAAAGCAAAAATAATCATATCTTTATGAATAAGATGAGAAAACTCAATTTGCATTGACTTTGTACACAAAATCACGTTTTGGAACAATTTTTGGTCTGACATGCACTTACAAAATGTTGCGTAATTTCGGAACCAAGTACCCGGGCGTCGCAAATTTGGTCTGAAAAGATGCGCGAGACTTGAAAGTATAAACTCTGTGAGTGGCGCGGTAAAAGATTTTCGCGCGGCGAAATGATCGCAGAAAATGTTGAGGGGGGTTGATTCAACCCCCCCCCCCCGGTCAGTTTAGGGTTAAACTGTTATTTGTTATTATTTTGATTGTCTCTTTTTGTAGCTGTGCAAAAGTCGTGATGGTAATGACAGATATGCGGAAAGGGGGATGCAGACTTTCAACGACCTCCCTAAGAACAAGGACATCCAGACATCTAGAGTAAACTACATTGTAAGTTACCATGACAAATCATGAGTAAAAGTGTTGTTGAACTTATTGAAAAGATTTGTGTCTTCATTGTTGTGAATATGTGCCTTGACGGTTCTTGGTTACGATACATTATTGTACAGAATTCTACTACATTGCAAAGCAAGCAACATGATTACTGCACATTAGAAATTGTTTCATATTTTGCTCGTTTCTGCTCATTGATAACGCTAAGATTGGATGATGAGGTTGTATGAATTTAATCAAAATTATGGTCTAAAGTGTGCTGTTTAACTGTGTTCCAATAATCACACTACTTCTGTACTAGAATTCCGCCCGTAGCAATTTGCCCCATATGTAAGGTATATGTTTTTTTTAGTAGCAAAATGCAATGATTGTTTGAGGTTATTGAAACAAGGACTTCTGGGCCCCGTCTTGCAAAGAATTACGATTGATCCAGTCAATATCAACTATATGGAAATCCATCACTCTCATAATTTTTCTCAAAGAAAAATGTCCACAATGTCCTGTGTAAACAAAGAGGATCACACTTAATTTTCAAGAAAACTATGAATATATGAATATGCAACATATCTAGGAAACATGTGGAACTAACATGCTTTTTAAGATGATGACATAGTTGGCTTTCCATAGTCGTGTTTGATTGGATTAATCATAACTCTTTGTAAGATGGGGCCATGTTTTGCTTAACTGAGAGCACACATGTACTAGTAATTCAGCATTTAAATACTGATCAAACTAGCCAATGCCTAATTTTGTCTTTCATTTTTCACTCACAGGACCAAGAAACCTTAGTGAATAATTGGGATATGTATGATACATACCAAGATCAGGAAAGAAAAGCCAACTGTAAGTTTGGACTTGTAGAATTCAACCTTGTATGTTGTTATATGCAATAATGGTATTCACCAAATTTCTTCATTGAATTTGTAACTTGAAGTGATGTAATACTTCTTCATATCTATAGAATTTAGGTGTCTTATGGAAATCTCACAAAAAAAGTTGAATTTTCAGTAAAAAAGACAAACAAACAGCTAAAAGCCATTGCCATTGTTGGCTTCCTTTCGTTTTTTTTCTTTACTTTTTTTTTAACAAAGGCAGCTTAGCTACACATGATTATACAATTACAAATAGTGATATTTCTCAATGGCAACTGTTATAAGCTTTCATTTGAGTGGGACAGAACAAATTGTGCTTCATGGAATGCTCCCCAGAGCTGACCATCGCTATTGTCTGCAATAGAGGATCCAAAGACTTGTCTTAAAACTATGCTCAAGATAAACATAGAAAGTACTTGCTTTAGCTACATGTAGCATTATTTTATAGACATATTCCTGAGATACAGGCTACAGTGAGAAAAAACCAATTGTTTGTAGACTGTAAATAAATGTTTACAGTCTACAAACAATTGTTTTTTTTTCTCACTGTAGCCTGTATCTCAGGAATATGTCTATAAAATAATGCTACATGTAGCGAATGGGCACCCAGCAGGGTTAATTCCTCGAATGCACAGTGCTTGAAACGGCAGCTCGAGCTTAAGACATGGCAATATTAACCCTTTCCACTCGTACTCCGCACCAATACACACTCAGTGCCATCCGAACTTCGCATTTCACGCTCAAACAAACAATGCATTGTTTCCCTCCCTGAAAATAATTCAGCACTGAGGGGTTCATGGCCCAGCGCACAAAGAGTTAATAATTGGAATAGATTATTTCTAAATAAATAGTACTATATAAATGCCTATTATTCTTATTATAGAAGAACTCAAATGTTGTTATTGAAGAGGGTGGGAAACTTTCAGTTTGTTCACCATAGACTGATAGCTTCTGAGAGCAGGGGGTTGCTTCAAAAAGCTGTTGGTAAGTTAAGAGGGACTCTAAGAAAGACCGGTGATCCTTTCTTTTGGTAAATGATATTCAACATTAAATGTTCATTGGTGATTATTTAGCGCAAAGATAGGTTCATGAGTTGTTCTTATATTTACTCTTAACCCCGGGGGGGCCACTTACATTGACGAGTGGATACCATGCGCGACCAAAAAAACACGTAAAAAGGATGTCTTTTTCACGATAGGGCACGTTACGTACGTAACGTGATAAGGGTGTCAAAAACACAAAAATAATGAAAAAAGGGTATCTATTTCGCTAGGAAAATTACTTGTTTAGGGTCGAATTTGCGGGGATGATAAAACAAAATGAAAATGTTTAATAAAGGATGTCCTTTTTGCCCCAACACTTCGTGTTTAGAGTCCGATTTGCGCGAGGTGTAGAAGGTGGGGTCGTACTAAACCAAATAAGGTAAGACGAAGACCGAAGGACCCGTAACAATAAAACATTCCTGTACTTGTTTCGGGGTTCATTTCAGGAAATATTTGCCAAGAGTATCGTTGTATTTCCAATACTTGTTAAGGGTAGGGTTTTAGACGCCCATACTTGTTAAGGGGTGCATTTTCAGAATATGGAAATTACGTGTTTAGGGTGCTTTTCGAGACCCCATGGTCGCGCATGGTATCCACTCGTGAATGGAAGTGGCCCCCCCCCCGGGCTCTTAACATACAAACAGCTTTATGAAATACCCACCAGCTTTGATTAAATTTGAGATATTTATTTTACCTATTGTATCTTCAGCTCAAGAATATGAATTCAATGAATCTGATCAAGAGAAGAAGAGGACAATTGAAAGACCAAAGAGTACAAAGTCTGGTGTCAGCTCCATCAAAGAAGAAGACTCTGGAAAGAACACTGGCTCTAAAACAGGAGGTGCTTATCCATATTTCTTTTCTTTTTCATGATTGCTTTCATCTTCTGAAATTTTATTTGTTTATTGAGTATTGGCCCTTTTTTACATTGTTTGTACAAAATGTATCAATTGTTTTTGTTTTTAGCTCATCCGGCCCGTAGGGCAAGATCAGCTTGTGGCGTGTCGTCCGTCGTCTGTCGTCCATCCACAATTTTAAAAATGCTTCTTTTCCATTTCAAGTCCGATTTCAATTCTGTTTGCTTTATATGATAGCACTAGGTGGGGGATTCAAAACTTCTACACAGAATTTTGAAACTCATTAAATATGCTAATTTATGTGCATTTTTCAAAATTCACAAAAAATGCTTCTCCTTCGTTATTTGTTGACCAATTTTGATCTTTTGGCTTCCTTCGGGTAGCACTCCATGAGGTTCACCAAATTTGTACACAGAATTTTGAACTTTTGACTAGAAAATTTTTTATGCTAATTCATGCGAAATTTATTCATATATCACAGAAAATGCCTCTTCCTCTCTCTTTGTTGACCAATTTTGATTTTTTTTCTTCCATCTGGTAGAGCTGCATGGGGAACACCAAAATTGTTCACAAAATTTTGAAATTTTGTCTAGAAAATTATTTATGCTAATTTATGCAAAATTTATTCATAAATCACAAAAAATGATTTTTCTCCTTCATTTGTTTATCAGTTTCAATTTTTTTTGCTTTATATGATAGCTCTACATGTAGGTGGTGATACAAAATTTCAACACAGAATTTTGAAACTCATTAATATGCTAATTTATTCATATATTTTCAAATCTCACAAAAAATACTTATTTATTTGTTGATTGATTTTAATTATTTTTGTTCGTTCTGAGAGCTACATGAGTTTCACCAAGGTTCTACACAAGAGTTTATAAATTTTGACTAGAAAATTATTTATGCTAATTTGTATGAAATTTATTCATAGATCACAAAAAAATGCTTCTATGTCATTTCTTCATCAATTTCAATTGATTATATCCTCAATTTATGTCACCAATATCATTCACTTCAGTGTCAACTGGGCTGAAATTAAAATTGTGTTAAATTTCGTTGCGAGATGCCGAATGATCTCCACATCATTGATGTGCTAGTTCTTTTTCTTTTTGTAACATTTGCATTGTGACTTCTTAAATCAGTAGTGCTCATGCGTAGAGTTTGTCATATGTCATATTGTCTTATGGTAGAAGATGAATGAAAAACAAATTATGAATGGATTCATAATTACTTTTTATTGTTACAAATGTTTGTATAAGATCCAAAAGCAGATTGATGAAATCATTAAATGTATGTCACATCGGAAACTTGCATTAGTAATAGCAATCTGAAAAAAAATATATGCAATGTGAACTAAATGAATTGTGCTTATCTTGATTTAAAGCATCAAGAAAATTCAGCTTGACCTTAAATTCCAAAACAGTTGAACTACTTGAGTACAAACCCCTTTCAATTGCCTTTTCTTTTGCATAAAGCAGTGTAGCCAATGGCCAAAGAAGTGGATAGAAGCACCATTTTTAGTGCAGAATGTGATGTCTTGAGTTTTTCTGTCAAAATTTTGACAAAAGATCACTTTACTTAGATGTAGAGGGTTTCCAGATGACTTTATAATAACAGTGGACAGAACAATCTGTGCATTAGACAAGAACAACAATTATCACAGTTTGATGCACAAGTCCTACTTGGCTGCTTGTGGGAAACCTCTGTTATCAAAAGTTATCTTCAATTTCATATGAAATGCTAATATAATTCAGCAGGCATGGCTTCTTGTCTCTAAGTAATCTTTTTATGGTCATTTCATTTTCATCTCAGAAGGAAAAGCGAGTATGGTGAATGCTTCCATGGTGGAGTCTGAGATAGGAGAGGGTGAAGGTGAAGGAGAAGAAACAAAAGAAAGCTCAGGAAAGTCACATGAAGAAATTCTTGCAGTAAGTCCTTTTATCCTGGATTCCATTTTTCAGGTCACAGATTGATTTCAGGCTTAACAATTTATTTTCAGGCCATAGAAAACTTGAAAATACATTGTGTGTGTACAAATGGCCCATTCTAGATTATTTTCGGTCTTTCATTTATATTTCAAATGGGGGGTTGGTATTCCGTGAATGCATAGCGCATTTCATAAAGTGATGTTGTCAGTGATCTTAGATAACAAATTTGTCTCAGAGCAATCATATAGATGTAAGCAATTCTGAAGCTTTAAACTTTATTCATGAAAATCTGTCACCTGTTCATAAAATATTCATTTGTAATTTGTTTTCAGTCAGAGGAGCTTAAAGAAGATTTGTTTGTGATGGAGAGAGTTGTAACAATGAACATACTGCAACACAAACAGGCTGCCTATAGGAACCTACCTATCTATCCAGGTAAAATTAATTGCTTTGTTTATTATAAGTAAAGCAGAGTGGTAACAAGAAAGGAAGGAGAACTTAAAGGGCAAGTCCACCCTAACAATAAAGTTAATTGATTTAATCAAACAAGCATAACAATGAAAGTTTCTTCATCAATTTTGGACATGAAATAAAGAATAGTATGGCATTTTTAAGTTTTGCTTATTTTCACAAACAGTTTAATACACATCATGGTCTGTATGCAAATTTGGGGTTCAATGACATATGATTTAGATAAAATCTGTCTTATGATTTCTTGATTTCTTAATTTCTTCAAATCAACTTTTGTTTGGGTGAACTTGACCCCATCCCTTGTTTTATGTATACTCTAACAAGAACATAAAAGTTGTTTGTGACATTCTCTTAATGCTTTTAAGATTTTTCTCTTTTGATTGAATTTGATTGAACACTTCACTGAATCTCTTTCTACCTTTCATGTTATTGTGAGGTAAAAGTAAAAATATCACTACAGAGTAACATTTTAGCGTTAGCCCCAAAGTGGACACTTGGGGATTTTTTCTTTTCAATTTTCATGCAAAAAATTTCAGCTTCTGCCTCAAGGTAATTTTCAGACCGAGAGTGATCAAAATGCCTCATTCAAGGGGATTTATAGACTTTCATGATAGTGCAGCTATAGCGTATTTAGAGCTACCTTCAAGCCAAATATTTTTTGGCACAAAATAACTCATCTAAAGTGATTTTTAGAACTCTTGAACAAAAACTAATTCCTTCAATTGCAATTTTTTTACATTGTATTATGTTGAATAGATGTTGATAGAGTGGAACCTGAAGAGACAGAAAGCCAAGCCTCGTTACCTACCGCAGGAACAGCCCCTGCAGCTCCTGCCTCGACAGCCAACCAGGTCACACTCACTCAGCTTGGTCCTAACTTAGACCGGCTTTGGGCTTACTCCTGTAGTCTTACTAAAGGAAGGAATGTCAGTTGCATGACATGGAATAGAGGAAATCCAGTAAGTAGAATTTTAGAAAACATTAAGACCCTCTTAATTTTAATCTGAGCAGTTGATCATAATGACTGAATTGTGTGAATGATTGCTTTGAAGAACTTTCCATGTTTGAACAAAGCAGTAAATATCACTCCATTACGTCAAACCCCCGTTTGGAGAAAGACCACAGTTCAGATTGCAAACTGCGGTTCTATACCCCATTTTACGTTTGTAAATCCCAAACTCATTTCCAAGCCCAGGGGCCGTTTCATAAAGCTGTTCGTAAGTTGAGAGCGACTTTAAGAACGACTGGTGATCCTTTCTCGCGCGCTAAATCATCGCCAATGGTGTGTACCATTTACCGCAAGACAGGATCACCAGTCGCTCTTTATTTACGAACAGCTTTATGAAACACCCGCCTGATCAACCCCACTAGGCCAGGTAATCCCCGCTGTCTCAATTTTACCTCCACAGGCCAGATTATGAGCATTGAGCCAAGGACGAAATGATAAACAACAGCTGTGCTATTACGTAGGACTTCTCTGCCTGTAGTAGGACCTTCTGAATGAAATTATTGTATTCGATATTTAATCACGTTTTCAAAGGCACATTGTATTAAGAAATCCAATGTTAGTCCATTTTCAATTTTGAACGAAGAAAATCAACCTCGAAATAAGGAAAGTAAGTGAATTAAAATGACGGCAAGCTTTGCAGGGACTGCGCTCGGGCTGTTGTGTTATCTTCGGACCGAGGGCAAGAAACAGGTGTTTTGATACTTAAATTGCTTGCTTGGGGCAGTTATGGTTTGTCGTACTTGGAGAAGAGAATTGATTGAGGGAAACTGGGGTATAGTGTTCTCAAATGGAGGTTTTCGTCATGCTTTCTCCAACAAGAACACAACAGAGGATTAGATAATCTATATTCTCCTGTCTGAAGAGAAGCTGAATTATGGCACATTTTAGGATAAGATCCTATTCCTTGTATTGTCACCAAATATCCATTTCCTACCTTGATAAATACTAACAGGAATCAATGGAGGCACATAACTGTGTTGCACCACTCAAGTGTTGCACCACTCAAGAACAGTGGGAATTAGCAGTCATTTTAAAATAACTAATAAAACATATTTTTGGGGCAAAATATGTCCTCAAGCTTTGAGACATGATAGGTAGATAATGAAACTAGTTTCCATTTCTATTAAAGATAAATAAATAATACTAATCTGACAAAATTTGCTATTATGGTGCTTACAGCTTTTTGATGGTTTGAGATGATGATCACTTATCTAGATTCCTTTTATCTCTCATGTAGAGCTAACATGCTTTTTTTGTGTTGTTCTCTCTACAATGAAACGGTTATTCCTATTTTCTTCCTTGCAGGATTTGATAGCAGTTGGATATGGTCAGTTTGGTTTCACAGATCAGAAAGGAGGTTTAGCCTGCTGTTGGTCACTCAAAAACCCTGAGGTAAGAATATACTGGCCCCCCCCAAAAAAAAAAAAACCTGTAACTTCTTTTATCGGTGTAATATGCCCTTTTAACATATTTCCACATGTTTTCTGTTTTCTTGTTATTTAAACCCTCTAAAAAGGTATAACCTTTATCAAAATACAGCTAATTAATAATTCTTTTTCAGTCACCCCTTTAATGGGATTAGCTACAAAATAAAGTGTAATTTGAAATCAAAAGTAAGAAAAATAGCCTGTGTTCTAAAATTTGCATTTCTTTTCTCAGTGTATTCCACTTTTCTTCTTTTATTTGGTGATATTTTCTGACAGTATGAAATTGATCATTGTTTCTCGCTATTCTTCCTGTTTATCTTACTTCATAGTATCCAGAGAGAGTATTCAACTGTGAAGCTGGAGTGACTGCTATGGATTTCTCGGGCTCAAATCCAAATCTCTTAGCAGTAAGTAGAGATACACAGAAAAGACCATTTTGTCTTGGTTAAAGATGCCCTAATCAGTGAAAAGTATTTTCATCTTGTTTATCAATAACTGATAAAAAAATTGTTGACAGTTTGCTTCATATCAATTTTTGATGAATGTTTCTATATCGTGACCTAGATGCTGCAATAGGCCATATATTATCCAAGAGTGTAAAGTGACCAATTCTAAATGAAATGTAATTTTTTACTTATCTCATAAGATATTCTGGCGTTTTGAGAGTGAAAATAGGAACTATATAAACACTTGTTTTTGCAAGACATACTCAATGACTTTATACAAAACGTTTCTGACAATAGACCACTTTGTATTTCCCAAATGTTTAGTGTTCTGTTCCACTTCTCTGTTGTCTCTTTATTTTTATTTGTTCTTAGTGTGAATGATTCCCTTGGCGATATATCTGGGGCCCGTTTACAAAGAGTTGCGATTAATCCGATCATCAAAACTATGGGCGGCTAACAACGTCAACATCAAAAATGCAAATTTGTTCAAAATATTTATTACAGATATGATGTATATTCATACTTTCATCATTCTCTTGAAGATTTAGTGTTATTCTTTTTTGTCTACCAAGAAGATGTGCAAATTTACTGTAGAAAAAAAAGTGGTATGGATTTCCATACAGTTGAGATTGATTTGATCAATTGTAACTCTAGGTGTTTACATGTAGGCTACATGTATGTCTAATCCAAACTGAAAGTTCTCGTATTTGATCATCCTGACGATTCAGAAAGGAGGGGAAGCCCAAATTAGAATCCTGAACATATTCCATGATGCAGGAGTATATCTGTTCTATTCACACCTATTCTGTTAATTAACAATGTTTATTTTTAATATCCTCTAATTTACAGGTTGGTCTCTATAACGGCACAGTAGCAATATACAATGTAAGAGCTTCTAGTGACGAACCCATTCTTGATAGCTAGTAAGTTGTTTTTGTTTTTTTTATATGATTTCTATTTTCACTTTTTTTTTGTATATTTCGTATGTTTTACACTGTAAAGCGCTATTGATATGGATTTCATGAAAAGCGCTTTATAAGACTAAGTTATTATTATTATTATTAAGTATTCACATTAAATTGCCATTGTTAATCTATATTAGCTGTCAAAAATTTCCTTTGTAATCAGTTATAAATGATCCAACTGAATTTGTGCTGATTCTGTGAGAAATTTGAGAGAAAAGTCTTCAAAATCAAAGTAAAATATGATCATGTTATAGATTCAGATCCCACAAGCCATCAAATGATTAAAACTAAGTGAAAAGAGATTACCACGAAAATCAACAACCTTGAATAGCACACATGGGTATGTGGAATATATATTAACTTAAAAAAAAAGATCTTTCCATTGACACAATATTGTGCTATAGGCTTAGTGCCATCTTAGGGTGAGGGGCGAAGTTGGAAACAAATATGGCGGCGTTCATCGAAACAGGACAATATCATAAAATTAGAGGCTAATAAATTCAAGCAAGAAACTTGAGAAATCCTATACGAAAATCATCTTTTCCTAGTTTTCTTTCGTTCATTAAGGTTCCAAATTTAGAAATACAATACAAAGAGAGAAATTTATTAATCACTACACCCATCCCAGTTTTCAACTTGGTTAACTAAACTAACCTTGATTACCCACCACTAAGTTGAATGTTATCACATTATCTGTTACCTTAATTGTTCAAAACTAAACTAAACACCTATTGTAAAGGTAAAGCGCAGTTGAGTACAGGGGCGGAAATCTCTCCCAAAAGTTAGGGGGGACAAGGGACTGGAAGAATTGACAAGCAAAAAAAAAAAGGTAATCACCCAAAATGTAAGATTATTTCGACCAAAATAAAATTTGACGAGCAAAAAAAAAGGGTTATCACCCCAAAAGTAAGGTCATCTCGTCCAAAATATATCTTTTATTTCGATTTTAAATATTTTTTTTTCTTTTCATCACAAAAGACCAAAAAATAGTAGGGGGACATTTTATATTGTGTCCCCCCTACTATTTTGAGTAGGGGGGACCTATCCCCCCTGGGATTTCCGCCCATGGTTGAGTATATACATATAGAAATTGCGCAACATAAATGTACAGTTATTATTATTATAATATTATTATTATTGTTATTATAGTTCTTCAAAACCGTGTATGTCAAACTTTGATTCTTTTTTCTTCCAGCGAAAGTCGTTCTAAGCATGCAGCTCCCGTCTGGCAGCTACAATGGGTTGATAAGGAAAGAGGATCATCTAATGATGAGAGAATAGAGGTTTTAGTATCTATCTCTACTGATGGTAGAGTAACACAATGGCAGATCAGAAAGGTATGTTCTATATAATGAATATTCTATTGTAGATCCAAATTTCTGGTTTGCACACAGTAAATAAGATAGTATACTCAATCTAAGAAAATGCATACAAGTCAGATTAAAAGATCAGAGGTAGTGTGGTATTTGTGCATATATCATTGTGACTGTGCCATGGACCAGTGATGGCCTGGTGGTAGAGTCGCTAATAGGCAATCAGTAGATGACAGGTTCAAGTTCCACAGGTTCCATGAGTTTTTCTTTATCTTTCAGATCGAATATGCAGTATAATTTACTGGGTACAAGTACAAATTTGTATCTGCAATATCAAACTTCCCCAGCAAGCTTTAACAGTTCAATGAATATTCTTATTTGTGCTATTGTAAAAAGTTACACTTGTGTTTATTTTCTGTTTGTTTAAAAAAAAAGAATTCTATCCAAAATATGGTATGTTTCAAATTAGAAAATGAATCTCGCGTGTATAAACCAATGAATTCATAAGTTTTGAAAATTGATAGGGATTCCACACTTCAAAGTTTTAAAATTGAAAAAAAAGTAAGAATTTTCTTTATCATTTTCTTTTGAGAAAAAAAAATAGATTTCAGATATTTCAGTTGTATAAGTGGTGCTTTGGAAATCATAGACACAGTATTTTAATGGACTTTTATGCATCATATTTTGGTCTTCTTTGCAGACTTTCAAGGTTTAGAGAGTACTGAACTCATGAAATTGTAGGTGTACATCTCATAAGCCCCAAAATAATTATGAAAACAGATAAAAAGCTGAATGCCCTGAAAATTATCCTAAATAAGCACACATTGGCAGTTTATTTGGGAAAATATCCAGTGTTGAGAGAGTATCTCATTTGTTTTGCTCATTCCCAAGAAATTACAAATTTGTATTTCTTTTCAAACCTTCAGGGTTTTGAGAGCGCTGAACTCATGAAATTAAAGAAGACTGCAAAAGCTGCTAAGAAACAAGCATCGCAAGCCAAACAAGATCAGAAAGAGAAGGGAGAAGCCTTCATTACAAGACAAGCTGCTGGATTCTCATTTGATTTCTATCCAAAGGATAGCAACATGTAAGTCTCTTGTCTTGTTAAGATTTGCGATGATGCAATCGATATCAACTATAAAACGCTAGCAATGAAATTCATGCAATCACTGGATCAGTTGCATCTGCCCCTTCAAAGTGTTTTGTGAATATGATATATCATTGATTTGGCCAATCAGCAGGCTCCTTTTAGTTTAGATAGAGCATATACCTCCAGTCTCTTATCAAGAGGTATTACATCAATGTCTTTCCATAGTTGAGCATGATGGGAGCTCTTTGTTAGACAGGGTATATGAAATTATATTTTTCATTAAAAATTTTGATGTTCATTCATTGGATTGGATTAAAAATTGTTAAATGTTCTTTTATGTTAGGGGTTTAAAGCTCAGCATGACACCAATCAGGAAAATAAATGGGATAGCTCATCCCTCGGGTTCACTAATAAATTTTTCAAAGGGATCTACTGGTTTGATTCATTTGGAAAAGCTCAGGTTATTTTGCAGACGATATATTTTGACAAGGTTTCTCTATATATTTTTTCAGATATCTTGCAGGCACAGAGGATGGTCTAATTCACAAATGTTCATGTTCTTACAATGAACAATACTTGGATACATACAATGGTCATACAGTAAGTTTGTTGTAAACTTCCTTCTTTCTTTCTAGTTTTAAGTGAAAAATATTGTCAAACAGAGTGCCGAGAATCGTACTTGGACACGGTCATCAACACCATCATCGTCATTTTTATTGCTATAAAAAGGGATTGAATCAATTTTTAAAAAAATGAAACACCACAACTTCTTGCTAAACTCCTTAAAAGGATATGAAGTATGTTTTGCTATGATGCCTATGGATTTTGATACTCATGTCATGCAGAATGTAATGTCTTCTCTGTCTGTCTCAAAACATTAAGTTCAACCTTGGTCCCTTTTCATTGAATCTTTTATATCAATGACAATTTGTTATTGATAATTACTATGAAATGCTTGCTTTCGATTAGATAATAAGCTATGTTGCAAACTGGAACCAGTTGACCGTGTATTAAACCTATTGGAATTCTGTATTTCAGTAGTCAATCTCCCTCAAACCATTCAAACTTTCAGGGTCCAATCTACAAGATTCGCTGGTCACCATTCATCAATGATATCTTCTTGAGCTGTAGTGCTGACTGGAGTCTTCGTCTCTGGATGCAGGATCGTCTTCAGCCCGTTCTTAACTTCTTTTCATCCACGGTAAGTCGTTGTCTTCAGGGCAAGATCACTTTTCTCTGGTGCACATACGGCTCAAATGGAACCAAAAAATAAAGAAGAGCCCAATATTATGTATAATATCAATTAGAGAAACACTGAGGTCAATCAAAAGGGCATTCTTAACATCGGCCTTTGGATTAATTTAAGCCTGGGGGAGTGTTTCATTAAAGCACTTGTCGTGCGTTTTATCTGACAAGTCCCATTTTATCCGACAGTTACCACAGTAACAGTGCTTCTCAGCCAATCAAAATCAAGGAAAGCTGTCAGATCTGACAACTTGTTCGACAAAAATGTTGATGAAACGCTCCCCTGGTATTGTCTTATAAAGCCCACAACATTACTGTTCTTATAGAAGGCAGATTGCAGGTTCAAAATATCTGATTTTATTTTCATATAACATTTCTAATTTCACCATTCATGGTTTTCTTGGCTTGTCATTATAATCCCTCAGATTACATAAGTTAGCTCACAGATACAACAATAAGTGTATTTTTTAATGCACATGTGAACATTATATATAAACAATAATGCTGAAACTATTTACTTCAAGTTTACAAAGTCATTGTAACTGTTTATTATATCCCCCTTTCTTTTCATTGTATGTTGTTTAGCAATGAATTCATGCATAATAATCATTGATATTTCTGTTGATTAATGCTCACCTTTGGTATGCATTATTAGCCATATTTATAATCCATGTCTATTACAATCAAAATACTGGTATGCTTGTCACCAATATAAACACTATTCATTTTAGTAACTCTTTTTAACTCAAATTTGTTTGTCACTCTCTATTAACTTCACCCACAGATATTGCATTGGAGCTCACAATCATATATATCCATTTCCATCTCATTTCTAATTCATAGTAATTGAACACTTCATTCATTCACAACTTAAATTCAATCTGCAATGAGAATTGACTCCAGGGGCCCGTAACACAAAACTTAGCGATGATCGTAGAACATTTTTCTATGATTGATTCCATTGACTACAATGTACAATAAATCGTGAAAATCAAGCTTACGATCAATTGCTAACCTTTGTGTTACGGGCCCCAGGAGAGTATTTCATCGTGTTTTTATCCTCCAAGTTGTCAAATATGACAACTTTCCCTGATTTATACAAGCTGAGAAATACAAGATAAATCATTAGATAAAATGTTTCATGACACCTTGCAAATAACTATCATATAATCATCCTCCATTTTCATACCACTTTTGCAAGATTTCTGATTTATATGTACTTACATTTCATTTGTGTACTGCTCCACAAACATGCACTTTTTGGCACATTTTAATCCATTCTAAGGACCATGGGCCGGTAAAGTATTTTCTATTCACTCCATGAGTTTTTGTGGTAATTAGCTTAGGTTTTATAGGGATAGAATTCATTAGACCAGTATGTGATTGGAAAATATATGTTTAAGTAATAGTATTCAGTTAATCATACCTCCTCCACATTAAACCCCCACCCCCCCCCCAAAAAAAAAAAAAAAAAAATTGTTTAGCTTTAAGAGATTTTTTTTTTTTTTTCAGAATTAAAATTTGATGAAATTCTGAAATTGATATTCCTCTTTCCAAACAGTTATTTTATTTATTTGTCGTTTTATTTTAACAGGGTAGCCCTTTCAGTTACAAGAACTGCTCGACCAAGGGGCCCTGTATCAACAGAAATTAAAAACATAACAAAACAATATCACATAAAAATCGTCAACAAATGAACATAATAATCAATGAGAAAGAAAAATGTAATACATAAAAGTAAAAAAAAATCAAAATCACTAATAAACTTATAATAACAGAAAGTATTCATGGAAATCTTAAAAACATATTTGTGTGAGTGATATCGATTTGCATTGTTTTTTAAAAGAATTAAGTGAATTTGCCAAACGGAGAGAAGGGGATAACGTATTCCATATTTTAGAGCCATGATAACAAAACGATCTTTTATAATATTCGGTTTGAGGTTTTTCAATAAAAAGGGGACAGTTAATTGAATATCTAGTTTCGAAATGTATTGTTCTATGGCGCACTATATCCTGAATATATTTGGGGGTTATATTGTGCATCACTTTATACATCCGTATTTTAAATTGGTAATCAACTCTATCTGTGACGGATTGCCATCCTAAAGATGATAATAATGTAATCTTTTACATAGAAAAGTTATGTCTAATGATATAGAAAATATGCCACATTGTCAATTCCTCCAAAATGTATAGAAACTTCCATGCATGTATGATTTGTTTAATGTTCATTAAATTATTTGTAATCATTGTTACGATAGTATGTAACCTTTGTGATAACATGACTTTAAACTAACCATACCAATGACCATATAAAACCTCACCTTTTCTGGGAATGAACAGTATTTCTGTCATTTTGTGCATGATACTAATGATACTAACATGTCTGGTGCTTCCTTCTGTAAACATTAGTCTATTTGATCTGTTAGGACATTTAGCTTTTATACTTATTTGAGACAGTCAGTTTGATATCCATGTTCTTAATAGTTTAAGTACATTTCTTTAAGAGGAAGAAGCAAAACAATAAAGTATGTCAATCTAAAAAAAGGGATGTTATACAATCCATGTTGTAATTAATAAAACAGAAAAGATGGTATAGCTCTATTCATTCCTGTATAGAGTTGATGCACATGGATGTCAGAATTAATTTCCCCTTTTGATATCTGATAATTATGTTTCTCCTTTCTTTATCTTGTGTGATAGTCCTTTTTGTACTTTTTCCTCTCAGGTTCACTTTGTGTGCAATTTGAAAATTGGAAATTGTATCAGTTCATCTAGCATTGAATTTTTTCATCGGTTGAAATAAATGCATGTAGATTTAGTTATTTGACAAATCTGCTTTATTTCTTATTCATTTGCTCATAAAGAGAAATGTACAAAGTTGGATGGTTTCGAACATTCAGAACTTTATCATCTCAATTTGATTTTCAAACAATCAACAAATATGTAGATTACTATGACAAAAGGGTATTTCTTGGCTTGTCAGAGCAAGACAGCTATTTTGACAAGCTTGTTTGCTAGATATGGGCAATAGTAATTTGATTCTGTTGAAGATAAACTAAATTTTTTAGGAGAGCTTGGCATTTTACAGAAACAAGTATGTCATTTACAAGTAAGTTTTAGGGTGAATTTCCTAGGAAAGCTTTTAATTTGTGAAGAGATCGTAGTTGAATAAACATTCAAAAATAAAATTTAAAAATTATAAAGGATATACTTTATAAATGTACCTGTTAGGATATTCTAGGGAACACAAATTTTAAATGCACAATAACTTTGTTCATTATTTCAGTACATAAAGACCCTATGATGATTAATTGTGATGTATAATTTGATTGTTCCATTTTAGAAAGCTGTTATGGATGTTTGTTGGTCACCTACATCACCGACTGTCTTTGGATGCGTCAACGAGGGTGCTGTTGAGATATGGGATTTAAGTGTAAATACGTAAGTGTATATGAGGTAGTTTTTACTAATTAGAAAAATTTAGTGAGTGATCACATATTTTGGGTCAGACATGTATATGGTATGGAACTGCCCTCCACTTGAATCTTTGAATCAAACAGTGTTTATTTATTAATTTTGGTGCCTCAATTATTTCTTATTGTTTTTTTTTACAATTTTTTTAAATTCTTATTCCTAGATTGGATCCTATAATTGTAAATGTCCCTGCTCCTGGTGTGAAGCTCTCCTGCCTGACATTTGCCTTTAATTCTGATGTGAGTATGAGCATTTTTTTTATTGCATTGAAAGGCCATCTCAATAGATATTCAGCAAGTTCTCAAATTCTGTGTAATTCTGGAGAATTTTCTTTTTTTTTCCAGAGATAGAGAAATCTCCTAATTGCTTATCAGCATGCCAATCTCCACATTTCACAATATATATATTTTATTACTCCCCTATCTTAACTGAGTGTATTCTATTTTGGTCAATTTGATATGGTAACATGTCTATATATCAATTCAGTTATATCTATACTGGTATTAGAATATGATCAGATTTGCCACCCAAGTATACATCTATACCATATTGCCTTAGCCAAGCTCCTCTATTAATATACGACATCTTTTGGCTATTAATGTACTTCTATTAATCTTCATTTACTTACACCTCCACAAAACAGAGTTTGAAGGGGTTAGGGGAATAAAGATATTGAGGACGTTTGACCCGTCCATCCAACGCAAATCTTGAGAATAGAACCACTTCCTCAGTTTTCCCCAATGCTCTTGAGTCTAAGTACAAACATTTGTCTTGCAGTGAAAAATTGCCTACACATTTTTTTAATGTCTCGTCCAATATGAAACTCTTTAATTGATTAGCACCTCTTGTAATACCAGCGTATCTTATTCCGTCTCTTTCTGTAGTGTATTCTTGTTGGTGATAGTGAGGGTCAGGTCTCTGTTTATCAGCTCAGATGTATGCCTCCAGTTGAAGATGACCAGGTAAGCAGCTATTACAAGATACAACCAATCTCATGACTAATATTGACCATTAGTCATTGAAGACCATGGATACATCTTACATAGAGTTTCAAGCCATCTAACCAACCTTGACCCGTTGCCATTGAAGCCAGTGTACCATTGACTTGGTTCTTAAGATATAGAAGCAGGCCAATTTTTTTCTTTAGTTCAAGTGACTTCAATTTATAGATGGCCCCATTGAAATGATTCCTACCAAATTTGAAATGTAGTCGTTTTTCATCATGCCCCTTTGGGATGTGGTATAAAAAGTGATTAAATGCAACAACAACAAAAAAGAAAATAAAATTGAGATATCAGTATTAGCTTGAATAAGGCCCAGGCCCATCTCTATCCTAGATGAATAATAATAATATGCAAAAAAAATCCAGAAAATAAATGCTGACAAAAATGGGGGAAATTTCATGTATTGATGCAAGATTTATATGTAATGACTGACCTGACTAGCTGGAAAGATGATAGCATACAGTCATGAACATCAATTTAATTTGCATTAAATCAACTTTCTGCTTTATTTGCTATTAAATAAGTACTCTTTACTATTAAATTACCTGCATGTTTTGGACTGCTTGTACAGGCAGCCAACAGTTTAGTTTCCCATATTTTCATCCAGGATCACCTACATGTATCTTGTTATTTTGTCACTCACTTTCATGAAATCTTAATTTTTCCCCTCTTTCAAACTTGTTTCCCTCTTATTTCCAGTCTGAAAAGCTGAAGCAGCTTCTGCAGCAGACCATTGCAGGTCAGTTAAGAACCTGATCATATCCATGTCAACATCTCTCGTCATCAATCCGTCCAGTCCTTCATGGAGCCTTGAGCCATTCACCAGAAACATCATATTCATTAATATTAGGTTTCCTCAACAGGGTTTACACGATTGATTTGATTACCATGTACGTTTGATATCAATGGCTTTGCCAGGACCTGTTGCATTAAAGTTGCTATTCTGGTAACTTTGCCATCCAATGGTAACTACCATGAAATCCTTGATTCTGATTGGCTGTTGAGCATTTAAAACATGGTAGTTATCATTGAATGGCAAAGCTTAAATCAACTTACTTCAGAAATTGACTCATGTGTAAGGAAAAACTAAGCAGCTTTTATACATCTAGTTGGATTTCCTCAAAGCCATATCCAAAGTGTAAAAACTGAATTTTCTTAGAAATTTGTTACAGTTCTTCATTCACATTGATAAAAGTTTCACTCATGGCCTGTATGCATACAGAATTTTGAGTGGGTTTTTTCGTATCCCCCAATATTTTTTCTGTGCAGAATTGTTAGGCTTGGAATGAATAAGAAGCTGAGCAGGATTTTTGCTGAAAGCTATTGCTAAACATGGCTCAGGTTTTTGTTGAGATATCCAAGTAAACCTGAGCTTTTGGAAATACAATTTAGTATGTGTTTTGTAGTTCCCATGGTTTGTAGTAATGGATCAACAGTAGACTGATCGTTCTGAGGTATCCATTGACCAGTTGATTGTCACTATGTATGGCAACTTGAATCTATAGTCCTTTCTATAGTGCAGGATGGGCTGAAGTTACCTCCTCAAATTTAGAATGAGCACAACTTGTCAAGAGCTCATCAGCTATTGTATTTTCTATGGCCATGCCAGAAAAGTTTGTCCTAGTCATATCTATATCCAAGCCCATGAAATATTAAACTTTTGAAGAGAAAAAAAGAAAATTTACAAATAACGATTTATACCATGGTCACATTTGCTCTACGGCGGCCGTACGGCGAGTCGAAAACAGCCGTTTCAACATTTTTTGTACCAACTTCATATAGGTGGTTGGAATTAAATTAATAAAACGGCTGTTTTCGACTCGCCGTACGGCCGCCGTAGAGCAAATGTGACCAAGGTATTAGTGATGCTTTTGCATTTGAGTGCTTCTTGCACATTCTGTTATGGAAACTCTACTGCAGTTAGTTTTCGATTTGATTGACAAAATGGTAAGTGGCAAACTGAAAGACTGAAAAATAAGAAATCTTGACATTTAAGCAATATTCCATTGTATATTTGTAATATATCTGGTTCTATATTTTGAAATAGCCATCATTCCATGCTAGATATGTGTACTATTTGAAGCCGAATTTCACAAAGGTGGTTTAGATTTAAACCATGGTTTATGCATCTTAGTGCGTGAAGTGCCCTTACCTAACTTGTATATACAGTTAAGACCAGAAGTTTACATATATTCTGGAAATTCAAAGAAAAGTTGACACTTGCCAAACGTCAAAAAAATGTATCTTATAGAATATTGGTGCTATTATGACAAATTTTATATCAAACAATTGAGTATGTTATGCCCCTTCATCACATTAATTTGTCATCAGGAGCTGAATAATATACAAGTGTCATTTTTCCCAAAAAAAACTTTATATTTTAGACAAATTAAAAATAAAAACTTGACTAAAAGATTCATTTTATATTTGTGCTAGTTACTTCTCAACACAAACATTTCAGATCACACTTTTTTGTTCAGTGGTGACATATAATGATAGAAAATGTTTTGACATTTATATATTTCTATGAAACGATGTTAAAAAATATAGCAAACAATAGAATAGGCAGTGGCGGACCGTGACCCGAAGGAGACAAATGATTGGAGGGGCACTGTATTCTTTGTGAACAATGCTGTGCCCCTCCAATGCTTTGTCTCCTACGGGTCACGGTCCGCCACTGAGAATAGGCCTACATTTGGCACAAATGTTAACTTTTTTTCTTCAAAGAAAATTCCACCTGAAATATACTTTAATCCCAACAGCACCCCAATCATGAGAAAGAGCTTAATACGTTATTTCATTTGATACCAAATTTGTCATGGTAGTATTTATATTTCTGAAGTTATAGTAAATTTTACAATGTTTGGCAAGTGAACAAATATCACTGAATTCCATGGGTGTACCGGTATATAAACTTTTGGCCTCAATTGTACATGGTGAAAGGTCCAATAATGAGTGCAGGTTTTTTTTTGTGTAAAGGTCACTAAGTTCATGATAATTTCTATGGTTGTGAATGTTTATACATGATTGGTCAATGAATGAATAAACCATAGACATAACTGTAGCATCTTGCATGAATCTAACAGACCTGTGTCCATTGTTAGGCCTAATTGGATCTCTTTGTACATGCTGAATTAAGAGAGCTATAAACCATGGTCAAGATTCTAAAAATCTTTGTGGACTAAATATATATTATATATATATATTTTTCTTTTCAATTTACTAATGTGAGATATTAATTTGGAAGTGTACATATGCTTACTGTTCATTTACATTTTATCAGATGTATTTATTGTAATAAAAAAAGCAAATATTCAGAAAATTATTTCATTGTGTGAATTTGTCTAGTGTTAAAATACATTCATATTTTCAAATACAAATCCAACTAAAAGGCCGAGTTGAATACCGATACTTAGATTTGCTACTCCATGACAACCACTCCCCTCTAAGATTATTATAATTCCATAGAATATGTATGTCTGAACCCCTATCAGGCACTATCCTGAAATTGTATTTGTTTTCTTGTAGTTATGCTTTTGAATTATGGCTTGAGCCTTTCATGATGTGAAGTACGAATGGAGAAAAAATTAAGGTTGGATGTACCAAAAGATTTATGGCATTGCCAATATACGATATTATATAATCATTTGCCTTCAATGACAACACATCTCTCTGAGATCCTCTCTATTTTTTCAACCTTTCCAATTTTCAATTCCATTTTAAAATCTATTTTCTTTCACACTCCACAAATCTTTCTCTTTCAAACACAAAGTCCAGGGGGCCGATTCATAAAGCTGTTCGTAACTTAAGAGCGACTTTAAGAACGACTGGTGAACCTTTCTTACGCGCTTAACTATCGTCAATGAATATACCATTTTCCCTCGCATTTTCCACAAGAAAGGATCACCTGTCGTTCTTAAAGTCGCTCTTAACTTACGAACAGCTTTATGAAACACCCACCAGGGCCCTTTTCATAAAGACTTGTAATACAGTTTCTATAATAAATCTATTATCAGCTAATCAAATTGAAGGATTTGAGTAACTTGACTGTCATTACAAAAAAAATTGCAACAAGTTTTATTAAACAGGCAGCCAGATGTTGGCCCTTCAATGTTCCGTTTCTTCTATATACTGCGCTCCATCCGCTGATTCTGAATGTTTTTCCTCCGCACTGCACTTACCAAAATTTATCCCTCATTTGGGGATTGCGCGATCAGTATGTACGTGCAGTGTAGAGGAAAAGCTATCAGTGTGTGGAAGAAAACAGAATCTTGAAGAGCCAGCATCCGGTATATCAAACAATTTCATAATTTCTTTGCTCTGCTCTTTCGTTTTTTAACCCCCCCCCCCTTCTTTCTTGAACAAGATCAATATCTGTGGTGTTTCATAAAGCCGTTCGTAAGTTAGGAGCGACTTTAAGAACGACTGGTGAACCTTCCTTGTGCGCTAAACCTTCGCCAATATGAACATTTAGGTGTATACCATTTACTAGAAAGTCATTCTTCAAGTCGCTCCTAACTTTGTTACAAACAGCTTTATGAAACGGCCCCCTGGTTTGCTCTCTCTCACTCTGTCCTAACCCACTATCACAGAAAATTATTTTCACTTTCCAATTTTTTTCACCTTACAATCTTTCACCTTTCTCTCACAACTAAATTTTTGTCAAGGGGTAATTCCACAATCAAATGGACATGATAATCCAATTTCATGAAGATCAAACCTGCACATATTTGATATCAAAATGAAGTATGAAAATGGTCACTGTGTGGTATTGCCTCCTTGTCTCTCACAAATCTACCTTACTCCTCTTTCAATTGCATATCTTCTCTCCAGTCATATCCTATCTCTCTCTCTCCCAAGTCTCCTCACTCTTCTCTGTTCCCATGTCGTTTCACATCATCACTTATTCACTAATATAAGGAAAACAAAGTAATACCGACTATGATAGTATTTCAATAAATTCATATATAATATCACACATACTGTATGCACACTCGGCTGTGTCACTATTCAATTGCTCTTTGAATATGGCATTTTAAAATCTTGATGTCGCCAGTCACACAGACAAAACCCATTCCACACTGATCAACATTTAATATGTTATCTTCGATGACATGCCACCGGTTGATTTGGATTCGGTTTCGTCGGTGTGACTGCACGAGTACACTCACGATCATGCTCATCACTGAATCTTTAATGTAAGCATTTATCAATGGAAAAGTTTCAATGAAGCCAACAGAGGCTATCAATAAGATTGTCTCCAGGCTCCCTCCATTCTATACTGACCCTGCAAATGATTAAGGGGTAAATTCTCATCGTTTTTCCTTCAAAGTTGGCATAATCTATTTAATTCTTGATCAATGGCATATTCTTAACTTAAACTTTACCTTTCTTGGAGGTTTTCTGTATAAAAATTTAGTCTGAGGGAGGGTACTGTTGGACATGTACAATTCTCTGTTTAACATCAACCTTCTCCCCAAAAATTCCTGCCTGAAAATAAGCTTCCTTGAATACAGTTCAAAGTGTGGGATTTATATCTGATCACATTTCTAAAGATTCTAACATGGGTACAACAGGTGTATCGGTCTTCAGAGAGCAATGACACGCCCATACTATGAAATAATTTCATTATGTACAAAGAGCTGATTTCATCAACATCATCTGCTTCCCGTTGGGTGCACAAAGTTGTCACACAAACATCTGACCCTGATGACGCCCTGAATGACATTTGATTCTATCAATGATGTCCACCTCCCTCAGAGTGCTTTAAGATAAGAAGCAAACACACAAATAAAATTGTTAGAGGTACCATTGACTAAATTCCACAGAAACATTTACAGACAAGAATAGGGCATAAATCACTATCAAGCTTAATTGCTCAAGATGACTGTCTCCTGCATTCTGTTAATCATTCTGTTTAATGAATAATACATTTTGTTGATATACATTTTCATTGCTTATATCAAGACTATTTTACTTGATTGTTATATATTACATTTGTATAGCTTTTATACTCATATCTCTGATGTGAATGCAGAAATAAAATCAATCAATCAATGGGCCATCTAAGGCCAGGGCCTAGGCCCATTGATTGACATTAATACCCCTCTCATTGGTCTTGGTTACTTTCATGCCCTTTTTAAATTCAAATGTAGAAACGTGACATATAGAATTGCTAATATGACTCACATGAATGCTTTATTCCAATTTATAAATGTCAATATATGATACAAAATAAGAGATCTTTCTTACCAAAGGGTTTTCAGGAAATTCAGCTCGCTTTGCTGTGACAATATATCCTGGTTTTGTCTGTAACAAACAAGAATTTCAGAAATAACCAGATTTTTAAAAATACACATCAATTATCTTCATATATAACATATCCAAAATTAATTCTTTTCATCATAGGTTTCCTATAAAAAAATTATAAATGCAATGATTATTGAATTAAACATTGCTGTGATCAATCATTAGTCTTCGATGTTTAATTTACAATACCTCTCTCCAGGGCTCTCATATGGACGGTCAGTTCATAAAATACGACAAAGTTTTTCTGTCCTGTTCATTTATAATGCACAATTTAAATCAAAGCTAAATCATCCAAGGTTACCTTCCACAAAGAAATGGTTTAGACCAGCCTGCTTTTGATATCTAAAAGTTTGTAATGAAGCAATGAGGTATTGGAATATAATTTCATATAACATATGCACATATGTTGTAAGTAGCTTAATTAGTACAAATGAGGCAACCAAAGTTGAAGATCTACGCAATATTTGACTTAGAGGAGGTAACCATAAATAATTCATGTTTTGCATAATCTAGATTGGGAAATTGCATCGACATATTATTCAACTAATAATTACAAAAGGTCAACCTATGCAGAATCAACTGAACTAAATTGTCCTAGTGTTTAAACTTATTGAATACACACTAGTCCTCTAAGATATAAATGCGATGCTGATAGTTCATTTTACTATAAAATCATCTTGAATGGAACTAAACTAACAATCTTCATGTATTGCTGTAGATTATGGAAAATGCATATGAATTGCATATTCTTCAAAGTGCATCCAAATAAAGTTCCTCTAGTACTCACTGCTAAATGGTATTTGACTACATAATGGGTGACCCAGACAGGAAGAACAAACCACTTGAAGTAGAATCCACCCTTCCAGAGGACGGAACGTAACCTATGACCCTGTAGGAAAAAAGAAAATATTGAGGAAAACCAAGTTTTATTACTAAGAAATAAAAGCCTGAAACACAAGCTAAAATATATTTTTTGTACAGGTAACTTTGCACAAGTCAAATCTATTAGTATTAGGACAACTTGCAGTCTACATGTACATGCACTAGAAGTCAACCACCCTGTCTATACGGCATACAACAAACACTCCAAAAAGTATTTAAAGGTCAAGTCCATCCCAGGAAAATGCTGACTCCAATAAATAGAGAAAAATCAACTAGCATAGTGCTGAAAATTCATCAAAATCGGATGGAAAACAAGAAAGTTATGACATTTTAAAGTTTCGCTTATTTTTTACAAATCAGTGATATGCACAACTAGGTGAGTTAGTCGATGATGTCCATCACTCACTATTTCTTTTTTTTATTGTTTGAATTATACAATATTTCATTTTTTTAGAGATTTGACAATAAGGACCAACTTGACTGAACCATATAGTATTAAACAATGCTACTGTAATTCCACATGTTCAGGGAGGAAATAAACGTATCACTTGACAATGAGGAGAAAGTTAGAATATGTCATATTTCATACAATAAAATACAAAAGAAATAGTGAGTGGATGACGTCATAGTCTCCTCATTTGCATACCAGCCAGGATGTGCATATAACTGTTTCGTGAAATTAAGCGAAACTTTAAAATGTCATAACTTTCTTATTTTACATCCGATTTTAAAGAAATTTTCAGTGTTATGCTTGTTGGACTTTTCTCTTTTTATTAAAATCAACTTTTTGTTGGGGTGGACTTGTCCTTTAAAATATATCACTTTTGAAGTGATTTTGGTGGTTATCATTTTCATTCACAAGAGCACTAATAAGCTGTGATATATTTTTTATTCTTTACATGCTGAATTAATTTTTGGGAGATAATACTGACAACTGTTCCCACGCGTTTTTTTTTTAATTCAAGATATCCATATTGCAGCATTGATACTCATTACTCTTATATAGATGTTATCCAAGAACTATTGCCTTTTATTAGATCATCTAATTTGAAAGTAGGGGAAAAAACTAATTACTACAATTGTTGAATATAATTGTACGAATGTGCAAGATTGCAACATCAGCGCGCAAAGAGACCCTCTATTGATGGAAAGTAAAAAGTGTAGGCCCATAAACTCCCATTTTAATTATAAAAAAACATAATAATTCAAAGAATTTCAATTTAGTTTTGGGTCAGGCATATAATGAATAACTGTTAGTAGAAACTGACTGTGCCAAAAATCAAGAATTTATCTACTAGATCAAGATAAAATAATCCGAAAATTGGTTAATACCGAGGACAAGTTTAAAGCATGACCTTGTACATTGCTAGGAGGTGGACACATCAGCTTTTGCTCCAGGTTTTCTTAACATGTAATTATCAAATACATGTACATGTACAAATGATTGTGAAGGTGTGTGCTTTGTTTATCCTTTCAAACCACAAAAAAAAAATTACATGGGGGCTAAGGTGATTTAGCCCCCTAAATGCTCATATATTTTCATAAGACCAATGGAAATCAAAAAGAGATCCATGGAAATCCTCATTCATTGCAATGTTAAAGGAGAATGAAACCTTTGGAACAAGATAGCTTGTGTGAACAACCCTCCCCATTACTTCAGTATATATTTCACTTAAACTGCCTCTTTTATCACATCTATCAGTAGATCATGTGTTCTTTCTATAGGAGGACATGTAATACAGATTTAAAAGAATAATTCATGGATAAAGAGTTTGTATCACCATAAGAAAAAGCAAAAAGATACATTTTAGGGGTATTTTATAGTCCATCAAAGGGAAAGTTGTTCACTTGTGACATCACACATCCTTGTCGCATTGCCAATAGGAGGATCTCCATAGCATTAGTGATTGCAATATTCAAATGCTCATAACTTTCTCATTTTTTGTCCAATTTTTCTCAAACTTTCTTTGTTCTTATTCTTTGATTTTTCTGTTTTGACACAAGCCTACTTATTCCAAAGGTTTCATTCCCCTTTAAAGCTTATCCAAACTTGCAGATTAAGGCAGTAAGTTGTGAAAAGTAGCCCCTGAAAATGTAGACAGCTGGCAGCCGTCTGTTTCGAGGAGTTTTTAAACATTTTTCTATTTCTTTAATTTCTCCTCGTACACAGACGGCTTGCTATCGTGCAGCCGCCATTGGGGGTTAACAATGCAAAATCCCCTTGATGTGGCTATCAATTTTTGTCTTTATTTCATAAAAATAAATAGAACTAGACCAAAATCAAGATTATTATTCTGTTTTGGCCTGAAATGCACCAAAATGGGAAAAAAATAAGTTAAAAGGAAAAAAACAGTGACTAACTTCGGCTGTCGCGCAACTCCCACTCCCTGGTTTATCCAAACTTAATACATAAACATATGGTCATTGAGTCCATGTACAGATCGGGTTGGAACTTCGGTCTCAATCAAATTTTCAAATATCGCTTTTCTGAATTTTGCAATCAGGAACGGCTGTATTTTGGCTTTGATTTTGACCTCATCATTCAAATTCTCAGTCAGTCTCAGACATCGCTTTGCTTATTCAGACTAGACTTTGATAAGAACTAAAGTAAGCGTCCAAAATCATGCGAACATGGCGGTGAACAAACACATGAGCTGCCACCTGGCCTCACTCCCACAGCACAGGCAGATCTTTTGGTGGCTATTTCAAGTCCATATAAAAACTAGAGCAAAGCAGAGTATGGAAAGTGGAGCGATGTCTGATTCTTTGAATTATGATATGAATGAGAATTCAACAAGGCAACATGACGTCGAGATCGAGCCGAAATCCTACGGCTGTTCCTGATCACGATATTCAGGATAGCGATATGCATTAGACTTGAATTGTGATTGACAGACTTGCAAACTACGGAGCCCGCCAGGCCTGCCACTTTACAGTGCTAGGTGACATTGAAATGAACGAGAAAAATGTCTCTGTGGATTATTTCGTTCCCTCGAGCTCGAAACACTATTTCGTCCCCACCAAATATTTCCTTCCCACCAAATATTATCAGGTCTGATTTAATGACGGTCGTTAGAAGAATATTTCATTCCCAAGTCCAAAAAGTAATTAGCGGCCTTACTTAGCTGGCATCTAGATCTATCTTCTGTATCTGTCCGTTGGCGTTGACATACATCTAATATAAATAATGATCTACATCAAGTTCTTCTTCTTCTCTATAAGAACAGGCCACCGTCTGGCGTATTGTCGTTCTAACGAGTAACATTAGTGGGAACGAAAATAAATATTTTATATTTCATCTTTCAAGGGAAATAGCATGAATAGATCTGAATAGACTCTAATCCACAATTAAGTTTTTTTTTCCTTCAATTCATGTCACCTAGCTGGGCTCCGTAACTAACAATTATTGGTGGGGAAATTTGCTCGAAGTCCCCCGGTGCGAAACTGCATTTGCGCCACGCCCGCGCGCCCACTACCATAACAGTCAACACACCCAAACACTAAACAGCACAGCCCACCTAGACAGCTGGCAGCCGTCTGTTTTGAGGAGTTTTTTAACATTTTTTTTTAAAGTTCTCCTCATACACATGTATTTGGTGAGTGGAGCCAACGTAGTTCAGCGTAACAACCAACATAACAGAGACCGAAGCTTTTGGTCTAAGCCCACCACACAGCACAGCCCCAGCCACGGGGGTACTCACGGTCAACTTGTCGATGGGGTTTAGCAACTGTCGAAACGGTGCTCGAAGTCGCTCAAGAAAAGGATTCTGCGGCCTCCATTCGGGCCTTGGTTCGCTTGGATGAAGCTCTTGATCCCTCAGCCAATTCCTCCTACGTTGCCTTTCTTCTCCGACCCATTTTTCAAGAACATAGTCCCCTTTAGCCCACTCAGGAAGAGCAGGTTTTGAGCCAGCCGGAGGCCGTTTATCGGGTCGAGAGAGCGATCTGATGGGATTCGCCATCTTGCACGATAACCAATGGGACATGCGCATGCGCGTTTGCCTATGAAGAGCTCAGTTGCAAAAGGGGTTAGGTCCATTTTTCATCAAATTAGATTTTTGGGTCTTTAATGTATAGATTTTTAGTAGCTCTATAAGATCATGCCAAAGAAAAGTTGAAATTCCCATTAAAAAGTGAATAAAATGGCAAAGAAAAATCACTTTTTTTTTTTCAAAAGGGGTTAGGTCCACAAAGAATTTGTTTGGAAAAGAATATTTTAAAAATTATGAAGACATATGTAGATTTCTTTTATACCCAATTTTATTTTCACATGGTAGGGTATCATCAAAATTTAGTTTCGCACAAGAATATTGCAATATGGGAGAATTAAAAATTTCTTGAAGTGGCTTCTTTTATTTATATAAGGGTGGTTATCTCGACAAACCTTGATAGGTTTTTATGACCACCCAATTCCAATATTGTATCTTTTTAACTTAAAAAAAAATTGTATCTTTTTACTGTCATTTGTATCTGTTTAATACTTGTTTTACATGTACCTTACATTTTATTGCCTTATTATGTACATTGTATTTGTTATTACTGTATTCTATACTCTGTATTGATTTTTATGGGAATTGAATTGACCTAACCCCTTTTGCAACCAAACTCTTCCAAAGAGCTCATTTGTCAAAAAAGGTCCATTTTGATAAATTTTATTGTTTTCTGTCTCAAAAGTTTACCTATAGATTTTTAGTCACTCTGATAATACCAAACAAAATTTGAAATTCACATTAAAACGTAAATAAAAGTGGTAAAGAAAAATCACTTTTTCATTCAAAATGGATTGGATTCATTTCAGTTTGCTTGCAAAAGGGGTTAGGTCCACAACGATAATTATAAAAATACATAGAGAAAAAAATGAAGACAGGTAGATTTCTTTTATAGCAATTTTTATGTTCACATGATAGGGATCATGATAAATTAGTTTCTCATACGAATATTGCAATAAGTGAGAATGAAAAAACATGATTTTTCTCGAAATGGTCCAAAGTGGACCTAACCCCTTCTGCAACCAAACTCTTCATACAGTGCGTCCCAGAAAAAACGAAATCGAGATTAAGCGATGATTTATCATAACTTAATCACAAATACAATAGATAAATGACCTACCAATGTAAAGCTTAGAATCTCCCCTTTCATCTGGAATTACTTAGATTATTTCTCATTCACGCGTGAGTGAGCAAAAACAATTTGAAGAGGGGATACCAAAAAGTAATTTGGCAGGCTGTATCTGGGTTTCAAAAAGAAAACCACATTGTCAAAAAGATCAATATCTGCTCTTTAATTTGATACCTCAAGTACAGAAAAAGGTCTAGAAATAACAAAGTTCTGGTTATTTGAAATAAGGCTTGAATTTCAATCATTTCATAAAATGAAGAGGTTCTACAGGCAAGCGTTCAAACTCACTTGACTCTCCGTTTTGTTGACGATCAGCCATGCATTAAGTCTTTTGTTAACCATGCGATAGCTTCTGTGGGAAACCGGTGAAAACACGTTTATTTAATGAAATTATGGAAATACAAGCATTGTTTCGAGGTAACATAACTTTTTTACTTCTTGACCATTTTTGTGATTAAGGTATCAAATAAAAGAGCAGATATTGAACTTTTCAGGCATGTCACTGATTTTCTTTTTGAAATTCAGATACCCCCCGCCAAATGAGTTTTTGGTATCCTTTGTTCAAATTGTTTTTGCTCACTCACGCGTGAATTAGGAATACTCTAAGTAATATCAGATGAAAGGGGAGATTCTAAGCTTTACATTGGTAGGTCAATTGTCTATTGTATTTATGATTAAGTTATGATAAATCATCGCTTAATTTCGGTTTCGTTTTTTCTGGGACGCACTGTATATCTAGCAAAGATTTTCGTTATGAAGAGTTTACATGCAAAAGTATGGAAGCTTAAAAGTGCCACCGAGATGTTGAGATAATTATCTTGGGAAGTCGACATCATGATAGCAAAAGATCAGATGACGAGATCCCGGATCTCATCATGTCAACATCTTTTAGAAGAGATGATGAGATGACAAGATCCCGGATCTCGTCATGTCGACGTCCTTTTGAAGGGATGATCAGATGTCAAGATCCCGGATCTCATCTTGTCGACATCTTTTAGAAGAGATGATCAGATGACAAGATCCTACACCATTCATTGCGAACATAACGCGGCGCTAAATTATGGAACGCCAGGCTGGACACAATTCGTCACCAACAGTATAGAGGTACATCCGCCAATTATTGATGTGTCCAGATAGCGGAACATATAGTGTGATTTTGTTGAAAGAGTAAAAGAAGGAGGAGAAGAAGAAAAAGAACAATAAAAAGAACAAGATGAAGCAAGCGCGGTTCTACGGGTGGGCTATGAGGAATAAAGCCCCCCCCCCCCCCAATAAAAAAGGACCACAAATCCTCTATAGGTCGTGAGTGCTCTTGAAAACTTTTACAATTCAAATTCGAAAATTTTCTCGCTCGGTTGTTACACGTTCCCTCGCAAAATAATATCTAAGCTTAAAATACATTAATGCTCTATTGATGTGCGACTATAGTCAGCCAATAATTTCCCTGTACGTACAATACAGTAAACTATACTGTGGACACACCCTGTTGGATATAACCGAGTGTCGGCAATAAGGAGTGAGAAACAATTTCTTTTCAAAGTAGCTCTCCCCTCCCCGTCCCCGAAAATCAAACTAGGCCTATACCAATGTAAAAGATTAAACCCTGATTTGTTTTCCTATTTTGGCCAAAAGTGCTGTGAATTTTTGCCATTCTTCAGTAGTTTCTCTCACGGCTCGGTCGCTATCATGCTCTCTGACCTACTAGTAAAGTGCCCGAGGACATGTCCCATTAAGACCTGTAGGCCTACAGCATGGGCGAAAATCATTTTTGAAAAGCACCCTAAACGGGATATCAGGAGCGGTAGTTTTGTTACCCTAAATGGGAAAAATCACTTTAAATCACCCTACATGATCAGTAGTTTTGATATCCTAAAACCGGGACCCTAATCGGGGGAAAATGTTTTCAATATTCAATTTCATACCGGCCCTTGACGGATAGTTTATCTTGAGTGTTATTTAGTCAAGCAATTGCTCGTTCGCTACGCATATCGAAAACTTGCATACATTGTAGCGGACATGTAAAAACATAGCAGACGACGTTTGCAGATCTCGCGATCATCGTATGACTAGCGGTGCAGAATGTTCATTGTGGCTTTATGGGGGAGATAGCATTACAGAGGGATAAAATGTATACACAAATAATGTTTCAGCGTTGATTCACAATATTTTGTGTCGATTTCATAAATTATTGTTGTTTGAACATTTAAAACATAATCATAAAGTGAAAGGAATAAGCAAAACTTAATTTTCAGACTTACCTGCAGTGGTAAGCTAGGATGCACCCCTCGTTTACATAATTGACCCGTCACAGTTTTCAGAGACATATCCAACTTTCAGAGAATAAAATTGATTTTTGTTGGCAAAAATAACGGTATCTGATATATTTATATCTATAGTTCGGACTGACAATGTATATATATTTATACATACCTAATAAAATGTTCAGCACTGCAATGGAAAGAGCTAGAAATCCGCTGTGACTCGAACAACACACCGACGTACACAAAAACTCTGTCCAGCCCTATATGTTGAATGCACGTCGAGTGTAGGATTGCTCTTCGGACATCACTATCACAAAGAAAATCTCCTCTGATTTGATGATAAAAGTGCACTATTTCCTTATTAACCAATCTCCGTGGTTCTTTAATGAGTATTTGCCTTACAATGTGCCCTTTATTATCATCTGGGCGGAAATTCTTGATACCATCACCCACCGATGTGACGACGGATATAATCCACCCGGGTACTATAAAAATGTCCCCCAAACCCATTATCCCAATACATATTCCTGACTATGGATGGTTTTGAGTGATTTTAATGTAATAAAATGCCACATTTCCCACCAATTGAATTTTAAGAAAATCATGGTCATCTGATAGAAGAAGTTGTTAACATTTATTTCAGGGGGGCGGAAATTCTACAGTGCGTCCCAAAAAAAACTATACACTTTTGAAATGGCTGCCAAATAAATAATATAGCATTTTGGGGAAAAAGACTTACATATATGGAAAGCCAATGAAGTCAACTTTCAAATGACACCAAAAAGTTGGAAAACTGTTCATGCTTGAGCGAGCACTGCCCACTGAAACAAAGGGTATGAAAATTAGGGTGGGCTGGAATTAGCCTTCCAATTTATGTCAGTTTTTAAGAGGCAAATCCCTTTGAACTTGCAAAGTTAAGGGCGTTGTGATAAATTAATGATCAACCGTGACCAGTTTTGGTTGCTTATGCAAATTTTATAAATTATTAAATTGAACTTTAATGCATGAGTGAACACAAATTACACTTTTGGGGCAGCATTTCAACTTTATCATTTGGATCTCTTTTTGGGCAGCATTTAAACTTTATCATGTGGATCTCAGCAGTGTGTTCATGGGAGTCAGGAGAATAGGGGGTGAGATAGGACTTAGGAGGGAGAAGTAGGTTGATGGAATAAGGGTCAACAGAATATTCAGCCCCCTCCCTATTTCCCGCCCTCCCCTCCTGTTGAGAAACTGATGGCTATTGTCATGTACGCGTGAAGTCCAGAACGGAATGTTGATTTAATGATTAATTCTGAATTGGGGCATCAACTTTTTCCTATCAATCATTTCATCAACAGTTTATCAGTAAATCAACTCATTCAATGTGCAATGTGATCAATCAAACATTCAGTTTTTTTTTCAATAAATTATTTCATTAATCATCATAATCATTAAATTTCTTGGTAATAATTCAATAAAAAAGTGACCATCAGCCACCGGTCACTTGGCAGCTAAGTTTTGAATAGGCTACACATCCAGGAAGTGAGACAGAGAGGGGGGCTGGGAAAGGGAGGTGCAGAGGGGAGGGTACATAATTATGACTTCTAATTTGTAAAAGGACAAAAAGAAGAGGAATGCCCTTTTAACCAAGTCTTAGCATATATCGCCCTCTTGCTTGTAACAGGTACCATCACATTACTCTGACTCTCACGAACACACTTCTGAGGTCCACAAGATGAATATGCTACACTAAAATTTCAATTCCTGTTCACTCATGCATTAAATTTCAATTTAGTAACTCATGAAATTTGCCTAAGAAACCAAAACTTATCTCACTCATTAATTTAGCTTAGCAAGTTCCAAAGGACTAACCACTAAAAAAAAACTGTAAGGCTAATTCCTGCCCAGCCTAGCCGAGCTTAGTGTCTGCATGAGGAGGAGAGAAGCAGGGGGGGGTTCAGATGGAGGGAGGGGTTGCTAAATGTTCTGTTGACCTTTATCCCATCAACGTACTTCACCTACCTAAGTCATATTACCCCCTCTTCTCCTGACTTTCATAAACACATTGTTGAGATCCACATGATAAAGACAAAATGCTGCACTAAAATTGCAATTCACGATCACTCATGCATTAAAGTTCAATGTAATAAATTCAATTCAATAACGCATTAAATTTTCACAAACAACAAACTGATCACAACTGATCTTTAATTCACCAAATAACCCTCAACTTTGCAAGTACCAAACAAAAAACCTGAAAGAATTGGAAGGCTAATTCCGGCCCACCCTAATTTTCATACCCTTTGTTTCAGTGGGCAGTGCTCGCTCAAGTATGAATAGTTTTCCAACTTTTTGGTGTCACTTGAAAGCTGACTTTATTGGCTTTCCATATCTATAAGTTATTTCCCCCAAAGTGCTATATTTTTTATTTGGCAGCCATTTCAAAAGTGTATAGTTTTTTTTGGGACGCACTGTATATAAATCAACACTTGTCCTTGATACACATTTGTTTGTGAAAAAAGGGTATGATGCAAGGGAATTCTGTGTGTTATAAGGGTGCGCGCGTGCAGCGAGGACCTTCTGTCCGTATAGTTTTCCATATGTTACTTGCGTATGAAGAAGTTGAACGCCTGGAGAGGGTAACAACACAGACCTCCACATTGCCAGTCTTGTCCCCCTTATCATGGAACTAAATCACTGGTCCAGGGTGTTATACATGTTGATGTGATTTTATTTCGCTCGGTCGCTACGCCCCTCGCATAACAACTGAAACAAATTTATCACCGGGACGTGATGGGCCAATTTTCCTTGTATTCAAATGACCAACGTCACGCATTTATCTAGAAGACCCCCCCCCCCAAAAAAAAAAAAAAAAAAAAAAAAAAAAAAAAAACTTTTAGTCTAGAACCGCGCCTGGATGAAAGAGATGAAGAACAACAACAACAACAACAAGAGGAAGGAAGAGGAGAAGAAGAATTAAGAAGATGAAGAAGAAGAAGAAGAAACAGGAAACAGGAAACGCAACCAACATCTGGGATTTGTTGATGTTTTCGAGTAGCCTAATCACTTTAAATATTTTTTTATTCTTTCATTTTCCAGCATTCTCTGGAAGTCATTTCAATCAGACTCTAAAAAGGAGTTTAATGTGATTGACTTGTATAATTTTAACCAAAGATCAGTGTAAATTGTTATTGTTGCAAATCTAAGCAACTAGTGTCCCTCTCCCGATTTTTAAAGCCTTGTATTTTTTTACAACAACCAAAAATGAAAAGGTATAATCCCAGTTATTCAAAGCAATGCAAATATATCAAATTCAACACAAAACACTGTGAAAACAAAATCAATTTGGTCCATTTTGATTGGTCTGTTAGATGACACGTGCACAGCAGGGATGTGGGATCGATTTTTGTCCTGGGGTGCTGAAAGCATGACAATGTCTATTGCATGTCAGAATTCTCTGGCAAGCAAAAAAAAAAAATTAGCAATTTTCGGCCGTGACTCTTCACTCTTCCTCTGAAATTCACGGTTGTCCTGAAAACAGATAATGTCGGGTTTATCAGCAATTTTTTTTTGGGGGGGCACTTCCATTGACGAGTGGATACCATGCGCGACCAAGGGGTCTTGAAAAACACCCTAAACACGTATTTTCCATATTCTGAAAATGCACCCCTTAACAAGTATTTGCGTGTGAAACCCTACCCTTAACAAGTATTGGAAACAAATACTATTGGCAAGTATTCCCAGAATTGAGCCCCTAAACAAGTACAGCGATGTATTTTCCATATTCTGAAAATGCACCCCTTAACAAGTATTAGGAACAAAACGATACTCGTGGCAAGTATTTCCTGAAATGAACCCAAAACAAGTACAGCGATATTTTATTATGTCACAGGTCCGTCGGTCGTCGGTTTTACCTTTACACACCATTATTTTGGTTTAGTACGGCCCCACCTTTCACACCTCGCGCAAATCGGACTCTAAACACGTAGTGTTGGGGCAAAAAGGACATCCTTTATAAAAACATTTTGATTTTGTTTTATCATCCCCGCATATTTGACCCTAAACACGTATATTTCTCCGAGCGAAATAGATACCCTTTTTTCAATATTTTTGTGTTTTTGACACCCTTATCACGGTTACGTACGTAACGTGCCCTATCTTGAAAAAGACATCCTTTTTACGTGTTTTTTTGGTCGCGCATGGTATCCACTCGTCAATGTAAGTGGCCCCCCCGGGGGCAGTTTGGGTCTGAAACTGTCACTCTTTTAGGCTACTATATCTTTTACATGTTTTAGTAGCCCCCATAATATAATCACACTGTGTTCCGCTATCTGGACACATCAATTGGCGGATGTACCATGTACTGTTGGTGACGAATTGTGTCCAGCCTGGCGTTCCATATAATTTAGCGCCGCGTTATGTTCGTAATGAATGGTGTAGGATCTTGTCAACTGATCATCTCTTCTACACATAGAGATGTATACATACATCTCTATGCTTCTACAAGATGTTGACATGATGAGATCCGAGATCTTGTCATCTGACCATCTCTTCTCAAAAGATGTCGACATGATGAGATCCGGGATCTTGACATCTGATCATCTCTTCAAAAGGATGTTGACATGATGAGATCCGGGATCTTGTCAACTGATCATCTCTTCTGAAAGATGTCGACATGACGAGATCCGGGATCTTGTCATCTCATCATCTCTTCTAAAAGATGTTGACATGATGAGATCAGGGAACTTGTCATCTCATCATCGATCTCTTCTAAAAGATGTTGACACGATGAGATCCGGGATCTTGTCATCTCATCATCTCTTTTAAAAGATGTTGACACGATGAGATCCGGGATCTCGTCATCTGATCTTTTGCTATCATGATGTCGACTTCCCAAGATAATTATCTCAACATCTCGGTGGCACTTTTAAGCTTCCATAGGGCTGTAACCAGTAGATTGAGTCCCTTTTGTATGGAAGCTTAAAAGTGCCACCGAGATGTTGAGATAATTATCTTGGGAAGTCGACATCATGATAGCAAAAGATCAGATGACGAGATCCCGGATCTCATCGTGTCAACATCTTTTAGAAGAGATGATGAGATGACAAGATCCCTCATCGTGAAGAGGGAGGGTTAAAGCCCGATAGTCCGCGGGTCCGATAGTCCCCGGGTCCGTTAGAACGCGGGTCCGATAGACCGCGGGTCCGTTAGAACGCGGGTCCGATAGTCCGCGGGTCCGATAGTCCGCGGGTCCGATAGTCCGCGGTGTGTGTAAAATTATGATCAGGATATAGTGAGATCCAATGTCATCAAGAGGTCAAAAGGCCGATGATACGAGTCCATGGGGTTCTATAACGACGACCCAAAGGACAATCGACCCCTGACATCTACTTCAAGGAAAATATTATCCCCATATTTTTATCGTCGGGGACTGTTATCCCCCCCCCCCCGGAAATTTACCCTCTAGACGCCATACGGAGCCTCTAAAATGCCATCGATAAAGGGTTATATGTCAACATGGCAAGATATTTTATCTTGCCAAGTCGACTTAAATAAGTTACATGTCAACATGGCGATATATCGGGATTCTCGCCGGGACTTGTACACTTCATATCTCGCCATGTGGACATATCGACTTGACAAGATAGAATATATCGCTATGTCGAAATAATAAGCTTATTAATTACTTAGGCGGCGGAAACGGGGGGGGGGGCCTTTCCCCCCTAAATATGAGGTGGGGGACGGTCCCCCTAGATTTTTAGTGGAGAACCTTTTTTTTTGCTTGTCAATTTGTTTTCTACGTACCCCCCTAAATTGAGGTGGACCCCCCTAAAATCTTTTTGTTCCCCCTCCCCCTAATTTTGGTTGATAACTTTTTTTTTTCCTTGTCAAAAATTTGTAGTGGTCCCTCCTATAAATTTTGGTTGATTTGCTTGTCAAATTTTTTACCTGTGTCCATCCCAAAATTTCAAGTGGACCCCCTAAATTTTTTTGCCTTCCGCCGCCAATGATTAATTAAGACATGGCAAGATAAAGTACCACGCCATGTCGTCACGTTGATGGCATTTTCAAGGCTCCGTACTAGGGGTAATTGTCTGGAGGGTAAATTTCCCGGGGGGGGGGGGGTAACAGTCCCCGGCGGTAAAAATATGGGGATAATATTTTCCTTGAAGTAGTTGTCAGGGGGTGATTGCCCTAACTGGGTTATTGTTATAGAACCCAGGCGCGGATCCAGGATTTCGTGGGGAGGGAGGGGGGGCCAAATTTGACCTGATTTTTGGCGCCCATGTGTACTTTTCGAAAAATGACGCCCACTCCCTCCCGGCCAGGCTAACTTAATTAAGTGCCTTAAATGGATTTTGAATTATCTCATAATCACATAAAAATTTAAAAAAAGACCACTCTTTAATGTGTTCTTTAAAAAAAATCCATGAACATATAATGTAATATCATTGGGAGCGCGAAGCACGAGCGATTTTGGGGGGTTTCAATTTGGTTTAACTTCTCACCAGATTAGGCCCTACTAGAATATTGTGTGAACAAGGCCTGAATAAATAATGAGAACGCGAAGCGCGATCTGATTTTTTCATAGATTTTTCATGTATTATATCCTGAAAGCCTAAGTCAGGGGCGGACCCAGCTTCCGCCAATAGAGGGGAGGGGCCATTTTTTCACCCATATTTTCCCCGATCGGCCGCTCAAAGTTGATATATATTTTTTTTCTTTGAAGGGGTTGTCCCAGTGCCGTAATGCGCCAACAATTTCGAGGGGGCTCGATATGGCATATCGCATAAAATTAATAAAAAATTAATAAAAAGTTGCCAGTGAGCGAAGCGAGCAAGCAAATATGCTAACATTTTTATTACAAAAATACAAGGTTGTGATAGATTTTGACATAATATTTGGAAAATAATAATATATTTCACCCTAATCCCTTTCCTTTTCTCTCTATTTTTTCTTAGTCTTGATTCTCTCTTTTTTTTTTGGGGGGGGCAAAACGCCCATGTCCTAACAGTCATTTCTTAGCTTTACTTTATAAGCAACATAAATGTGTAATAATCTCATAAGCCCTATGCAATCTAAAAATGAAATTTCATGTATTTTGTCGTGAAAATTGAACATTTTGGGCAATGTTTGTGAACCTGAACAGGGCGCATATGTAACTAGATAATTACCACGAGCGCGAAGCGCGAGCAGAAATGTTAAATATTCGTTCTGGCCTGGTCGAAAAGGGACCTGTTAAGGATGTTTTGCAGTTAGCCATTAAGACGATACATGTTTCAACGATTAAATAATGCGAGCGCGAAGCGCGAGCTGAACATTTTTGATATAACCTAAAAAAATGAGATTTCAAATCCCCCAATGGGACACTCGATTCATGTTTGTCAATCATGAAAAAGGATGGGTAATTTTTTCTTACAATAATAATGCGAGCGCAAAGCGCGAGCAGAAAATTTTTGATATTCTGATCTGAAACTGGATAATTTTTTGCACGTTCTGAATAAGATCAAGCTTTGTATCTCAAAAAACATGCATGCGCGTGTTTTAGAGTTAGATATAAGAATCCTGGCAATCTGAATACATTTCATTTTTCATCATAAAAATCAATAATGCGAGCGCAGAGCCCGAGCTGAAAATAATATTTGAAATTTCGATATGAAAAGGGTCAATTTAAGCACTGTTTACAGCACTGTGTATATAGGGAAATTTGATAGCACTATATAAATGATGCGAGCGCGAAGCGCGAGCTGATATTTTATTATTATTTTACCTAGGATCGAGACATTTTAGGCCTAAGGACATTTTGTCATCATATAAGAATGATGACTATCTTCTTTAAAACTTGTCGATATTTATTTCTGAAAAAGGGACGACTTAGTTATTATGGATTCATACAATTTTTATTTCATATTTATTAATCTATTAAGCCTAATAAGTGTGTGAAATTTGTTGACAGTGCATGAGCCATGAGGCCTGAAAACTGGATATTTTAAGTATTTTTATAATCATGAATAGGATTCATTGGTTGATATATTTTTAGCAAATAATGCGAGTGCAAATCGCGATCCGGAAGTTTTTAATGGGGGGATTTAAGTAGTTTGTTATAGAATTAATATATAGGTATACCTAACTCACCAATCAAAATGCGAGCGCACAGCGCTAGCTCATAGGCCTTTATTTTTATTTTTTTACAATCGAGACACCTGAAAAGGTATATTTAGATAATCTTATATGTAATACAAAAAGACAATTGGTTGGTCTACTTGGCAAATAGTGCGAGCGCACAAAATGTTGCAAATGTTGATGCACTCCATAAAACGGACATTTCCAGAGCACTTAAAAAAACATAAATTGGTAAATCAAACAAAATAATGAAAGATCGATGTCCAAGCTGAATTATGTTTTGTATATTGATATCAAAACTTGATATTTTAAACTACATATCAGCAAGATATGTATTTCATCGAACAGGCAATGCGAGCGCGATGCGCGAGCGAAACTTTAAAATAGTGACATTAAATATTTTCAAAAATTGTTTTCCAAGTCTTCTCCTGACCTTATTTTATTCACTCGTCTTCCTCCTTTTATGTTTCGTCTTCTGTTTTCTCCTTTCTTTCCCCCTTTTTTTTCTTTTCCCGTTTTGCCCAAATAGCTCTGTCAATAGGGGGGAGGTTGCCCTCGGGCACCCTGGATCTGCCTATGTTAGTAGTTGTTATGATGAACACGATGCATATTTTGTCATCATATAAGAATGATGACTATCTTCTTTAAAACTTGTCGATATTTATTTCTGAAAAAGGGACGATTTAGTTATTATGGATTCATACAATTTTTATTTCATATTTATTAATCTATTAAGCCTAATTAGTGTGTGAAATTTGTTGACAGTGCATGAGCCATGAGGCCTGAAAACTGGATATTTTAAGTATTTTTATAATCATGAATAGAACTTAATATAATGTAGGCCTACATAAAAAAGCGTTTTAGACTAGGCAGGGGCGGATCTAGGATTTTCCAAAAGGGGGGCAAAATTTTCGGAGGAAATTTTGACAAGCCCCCCCCCCAAAAAAAAAAAGGTTTCAACGACAAATTAAGGATATTTCGTACCCCCAAAAAAATTGACATGCAAAAAAAAAAGGTTTTCAACTCACAAATTAAAGATATTTCGTACCCGAAAAAATTGAAAGAGGAAAATTTTAAATTTTGCTTCTCAAAAGGGGAGCACGTGCCCCCTGTGCCCCCCCCCCCATGGATCCGCGCCTGAGACGAGGCAAAATTGTCAAGCAATTTAGGCTTACAAAATTATGTGATGGAGTAAAATTACAACCAATTGAGAAAACATGTTTTGAATAGTGCCGGAGGCCTAAATCGATATTGTGTAGATCCACTGGCGGATCCGGGGGGGGGGGGCACAGCCGGCCCGTGCCTCCCCCCCCCCCTTGAGAAGCAAAATTAAAATTTGTAATGTAAATGGCATTAAAACAGAAGTGTGTCCCCTCTTTTGAGAAGACCTTTTTTTTTCTCCTCTTCTTCTTTTTGCTTGTCAATTTTTTTCGGGGACGAAATATCATTAACTTTTCGGGTTAAAAAAACTTTTTTTTTTGGTAATATTTTTCCTCGGAAAAATGTGCGCCTCCCCCCCCCCCCCCCCCCTTGGAAAATCCTGGATCCGCCCCTGGTATAGACTTAGATCAAGCTGCTTACCCGTCTTCTAATAAAAGATAGATTCAAAAAATGAAATATAGAAGAAAAAAAAGAACTGGAATAGTTCGTGTCGACAGAGAATCACACATCCCACTACCAACCTTACAGCACCCCACCCCAGGATGGCCCCCGCAATCATGATTCGCGACTCTGCGGGAAAAGAGGCATATCTTCTTTGTCTCGCAGATAACCAATGCCGCAAAACCCGTTTCCTCTCTTATATTTCATATTCATATCTAGTTGGTGCGATGGTAGAGGGGGGGGTTGCCGTTTACTTGAAACAAACAAAAATAAAGGTCTAATATCTAATTCTGAGATGTTCTGGCCCACTAAAAAAAAATTGCTTATCTGTCTAGACCCCACCCCCGTATAGTAACGTAGCATGACGTCATGAAATTATATATTCACTGGCCAGCAGTTTGTACTTGACACAACGCAAGAATACCCTACAAATTGCTCTCCTGCTGTCCTTTTGCAGATGGGAAAAGGCATGTCTTAAGCTTGATTTCCTGAAGGTATATATTGATCTAACAGGTAAGCTTCTTAGAATAAAGATTTTTGTGATTCTTTAAAGAAAATTGTCAAAAGTCTGTGGGATGCGATTGTGTTTAGCTGGATGTATTTGTATTATTCACTTCAGTCCCATCTTATGTTGTTTGTGTTAGTGTTTCTTTGCCCTGCTCATTAAAATTCAATCCAATTACTGCACTGCAGCTGCAAGTCAAGTGTAAAGCAGCAGGCAAAGCAGTGATGAAGCCAAGGCAGGCAAAGGAGCTGGGCCACCAGAAGGTGGTTCCTTGTCATGCTTGTCTGTGCACATTATCAAACTTAAGCTTAAAGGTCAAGTACACCTAGATAGACGGCACTCTAGGCGACACCCCAATACTTACCCGTGCTAATAAACTGGGACTCCACTCACGCGCATTTGGGCCGCCCTAGCTTAGAACTAAGCTTTGTTTTACTAAAAAATAAATCTTGTAATGATTCAATAAATGTTACTTAATAAATTAGTACTGTTAAATCGGTACTCACCGGTTCTTTTCTTGAATTTTCTGGCAATTTCCCACGCTTCTGGCTTCAATTCTGCGGCTGTTCCTGTCACTCTAGGCGACCCCCCAATACTTACCCGTGCTAATAAACTGGGACTCCACTCAGGCGCATTTGGGCCGCCCTAGCTTAGAACTAAGCAATATTATCTAGAAATTGTGGAATTGTAGTCATTAAATATGTTCTATTAACCCTCTAGCACCTACAGATTCCTATGCATAATGGCAACTACTCACTGGAGGAAACAATAAAACTGGTAATAAGTAGGCATTGTTCCAAACAAATTGAAATATTTTTTTATAAATTTACTTTTGTTCATTACAAGTTATATTTATTTTGTAGCATAGGACCTGTTGAATAGAATGGTACATGGCAAAGTTCAATCAGATGTACGAATATTGACCTTTGACAATCGTTTGCAGAGCGAGAAGAAAAAAAAACAAAAAGTTCGGGTTTCAGCCGCCCCAGTCCCACGCCTTCAAAAAAATGTAAAGTATCACTGACAGAATACTAAAGTTTTCGCCAGATCTTGAATCAAATATGTCAAATATTAATTCCAACACACATCTAGATGTCACTCTGTGTGATATCCAACGAGCTTCTTCGGCGAAGTAAGTGGTTTTCCGAGACATGGACGCAGCCATCTTTGCTGAGATCGACTGCGCAACAGTCTGGAACTTGCTACACACCGATGCACGTCAATCGGGTTTTCTCTATTATACTTAATAGGAGCATACACTTTTCTAAGCAGATCTATGTAGCAGCCAACCTATACGGTATGCACACGCAATATTACCACGGTAAATCATAGACAAGAGATACTATAGCGCAAAGAAAACGTACGGGCGGTTAAGGGCGGTTCAGTGTGTAATAGGAAGGGCGGTCTCGGGTGGTTCAGGTGCTAAAGGGTTAAATAAATTGATAATGTTTAATCGGTACTCACCGGTTCTTTTGTTGCATTTTCAGACCATTTCTCACAATTCTTTTGCGGCAAATTTTGTCGCCATAGACAGCTTAGCATCCATCTTTATTGATAAATGGAGCGCCCTTTACGATAGTTGTTAATGCCGCGGAGAAATCGTTAGGCATTTTGGCCTGTGTTCAAGGCGTTCTTTCTGTATTATTTTTTATATTGAAGATTGTGCATTTGTTGAATAGCGCCGTCTACGTCAGGTATGAGATCGAGTGTATAAATACACTCTTCCAAAATAATTATGATTCCGACCTGGCGCTGTTTAACTTCAATCTCTTTCACCTAAATTAGCGATGAATGCTAGCATTATAAAATATATATTATTAACGTCTGACGAAAAGAATAACCAACCGATCAGCTGACGAGAACGCGAATCACGTGATCTTCATATCAGCTTCGATCGCGAGTCAGAAGAGAAGAGCAGCTGCCCAGAAAATCAGGAAAAAGCCGTGAAAATGTAAGTTCCCCTTCATTTCTTTCATTTTTTTGTTGTTGCTAACGATGCATTTACACTATAAAATTATAATTTAAATAAGAGAAAGGAATATAGCTTGTACTTGTGATATAATATATAAATATCCTGTTCTCAGAGATTTCTAACCAAAAATACTACTGATGTCGCCTATGAGGTCCATACATGTAATGTTGGACCTCATTGGTACTAGGAGTGGTTCCTGTCGCGGTAGACAGCTACATATGCAACTTTATTTATAAATAGAGCGCCCCTTACGATAGTTGTTAAGAACGCGGCCAAATTGTTAGGTTTTTTGCACTGTGTCCAAGGCGTTTTTATTTTGTTTGATTTTTTATTTTTAATAAATATTTTGTTAAATAGCGATTTTTACGTCAAATATTAAATTCATATCACAAAATATTTTTAATTGTAGAAATATATATAATATCATGCAATTATTCATTCTATATATATTTTATAATAAAATTTATAATTGTTGCGGTCTTTAAAAAAGGATAGTCGATTGATCAGGTGATGACCACACGTATCACGTGATCTGAAAATCAGCTTCATACCGCTTTGATCGCACTCGACGGTGACCGGACTGACTGCCAAAAAAAGATCGAAAAATGACTCAAATGTAAGTTTCCCTTTATTTTATTAAATTCAAATTAGGAATAGGAATATATTTAATGGGCAATCTTTTAATAAATGATAAACAAACGAGGACAAAACTCATATTTTGGGAGTAATATCATACTTGGGTGCAGGAAACAGTACGTTTAGAAGTTCTAACCTGTTTTTAACGCATTGTCGCCTATGAGGTCCATACATGTTAATGTTTGGACCTCATTGGTACTAGGAGTGATAGACGGCGCGGCTGGCAGCCGTCACTCTAGGTGACACCCCAATACTTACCCGTGCTAATAAACTGGGACTCCACTCACGCGCATTTGGGCCGCCCTAGCTTAGAACTAAGCAATATTATCTAGAAATTGTTGAATTGTAGTCATGAAATATGTTCTATTAAATAAATTGATAATGTTTAATCGGTACTCACCGGTTCTTTTGTTGCATTTTCAGACCATTTCTCACAATTCTTCGTAAATATTTGCGGCAAATTTTGTCGCCATAGACAGCTATACGTCCATCTTTATTGATAAATGGAGCGCCCTTTACGATAGTTGTTAATGCCGCGGAGAAATCGTTAGGCATTTTGGCCTGTGTTCAAGGCGTAGCTGTTCTATTTTTTTTTATAGGTATGAGATCGAAATCACAGCGAGTATTTACACTCTTCCATAATGATTCCGAAAGGGAGGCGCAACACCCCCCACCCACAGGGGCGCAAATTCCAGGGGGACATGTCCCCCTCACCTAGAATAGTAGGGGGACACATTATGAAATGTCATCCCCCTACTATTTTGGGTCTTTTCATTCAAAATCGAAATAAAATATGTATTTTGGAAGAGACGATCTTACTTTTGGGGTGCCCTTTTTTTTTGCTTGTTTGCTTATCAAATTTCTTTTGGTCAAGATGACCTTCTTTTTGGGGTGATAAACCTTCTTTTTTGTTTTTGTTTGTTTGTTTTTTTCTTGTCAAATTTTCCAGCCCCTGGTCCCGGCTACCTTTGGAGAGATTTCCGCCCTTGCCTAACAGTACACTTGATATTGTTTGCGAATCTGCGTGGGCGTCGGGGGCTGGGGGATGAGGAAAAGCGGTGAGACGAGAAAAAAAAATAGAAGGAAAAAGAGGACAGAAAAAAAGTGAACGAAAGAAAAATTAATGGAAAATAAAAGGGAGGAGAAAATAGTGAGAAAAGTGATGGGTAGGTCGAGATTTTATGTGTCCGTGCAAAAAGAAATGAGCAGAGGTTGAGATGTTGTACTGCTGGTTGCGTTCTAGGCGCTCCGCATTTTTTTCGCTGTTCAGCGTTATTTTATGATGTAGCGCCATCAGCGATTATACGTGAGATGCCTGTTGATTTTTTTGGTACAATTTCCTATTATGCGCCGGCGACATGAATCTAGACTGTTCGATAAGAAAAATTCGCATTTCGATTGTTGTTTGCGTAATTTCCACCGCAGTATTAAGGATCGGACGGAGTATCTTGGCTGAGATTTGAAGGTAAGCGTTTTAAATCCCTTTTTATGAATATTTTGGAGCATATTTTAAAAATTAATTCAATAAACAGATTTAGATGAATAAATTTAGTATATTGTGAAGATTTTGGCATGTGTCATTCTCTCACATTCGTGTGATGAATGAAAACGTCAAAATTCATTATGAAATGACATGCGTTGTGCGAGGTTAGTACAACTAACCTCGCATGCTTGTGTGAGTGGACGTCATCCAGCCACTGCCGAGAGCAAATTTATGAATGAAAATATAGTAAGCATGTGCAGTGCAAGCCTTCCATTGCCCCACACTTTATTCCATCAAAACAAGTGTGCAATTCTCTATCACCTCGTACCAAAATCTACCTAGAATTTCACTTTCCTATATTTTATATGAATTATGAAAGGTATTCTCGGAGGATCTATTTTCTCACCGATACCGCACAGGTAAGCGAATTTCGATTACTTCTTGCTTTTCCGTCAAAATCTTACGAATTAGCGTCGATATGGCATCGCGTTCGTTGGAGTTTGTAGAGTCTATCGCAACGTGCTCAAAGTCAATTGATTTCCCGGTTACGGAGCGTCGCGTGAATATGAAATTGCAGAGTCTCGATAATTTTCGATCGATACTGGAGCGATCCGATCGCAAACCAAGACCATTTCCCGCGTAGACAATGTGACCGGATATCGTTATTGCTATCGATACTTTCGCACGCAGTCCGAGGGAATTATTTTGGCGACCACGTAGTCATGACCAGATCTGCGCAATTGACCAATCAGCGGTCTCCGATTCGCTGAGCTGAGACGGTCCATCCGTTGTACACCGTCTATGGACGATTTACCACTGTGTAAAGGTCAAGTCCACCCCAGAAAAATGTTGATTCGAATAAATAGAGAAAAATCAAACTAGCAAAATGCTGAAAATTTCATCAAAATCGGATGTAAAATAAGAAAGTTATGACATTTTCAAGTTTCGCTTATTTTTTATAAAACAGTGATATGCACAAGTAGGTGAGTCAGTCGATCATTTCCATCACTCACTACCGGTATTTCTTTTGTTTTTTATTGTTTATCCACATTGTGCTGCACTCAACCCAGGTGAGGTGAATGGGTACCTGGCAGGAATTTATTCCTTGAAATGCGTGTGCGCTGTAATCTGCCAAGCTACAGCTGGGGTAATAATATCCAAGTCCTTTGGAAGTGCATAGAGACATTATTCATAATTGTGATATGCGCTATACAAGAACTGTATATTATTATTATTTGAATTATACAGTATTTCATTTTAGATTTGACAATAAGGACCAACTTGACTGAAACATATAGTATTAAACAATGATAATTCCACATGTTCAGGGAGGAATTAATCGTTGTTTCACTTGACAATGAGGAGAAAATTAGAATATTCCGTATTTCATGTAATAGAATACAAAAGAAATAGTGAGTGGATGATGTCATCAGTCTCCTCTTTTGCATACCGACCCGGATATGCATATAACTGTTTTGTAAAATTGAATGAAACTTTAAAATGTCATAACTTTCTTATTTTATATCTAGTAGTAGTAGTACATCATGTCTTTATTAAAGATCAAGCATAACAAAAACCAGGCCCGGCAACCTATCAGGTTGGCCGGCAGGTTACATTTACATTATTACATGATACATAAATCAGAGTACATTATACATTACGATCATAATACATTATTATTACTGTTTGATAGATTAACATAACGATTATAACATTAAATATCTAAAATACAATACAAATAAATTCAAACAACGATGAATGCATTCACATGGTACACAGTAAGATAGAGAGATAGTGAGAGATAGAGAAAAATAGAGGGGAAAAATAGTAAGAGAGGGGAAGAGTGAGAGAAAGAAACAAAAAAGGCATTAGATAGATGGGATCGAGGAAGAGAGAGGGGGAGAAGGGGAGGGAGTGGAAGAAATAGAAGAAAAAGCGGTAAAGGGAAGGAGAAGAGAGATCGGAATAATACATAATTTACTGATCAGTACAGTATACAACATTGTCATGAAATGGCAAAAATATGTGGATGTAGATCCAAATGGTCGTAACAATAAAGATTCAAACACGTGGCACTGGGGAGGTAGCATAAAGAGAAATCGGGAGGGGAGAGAGATAGAGAGGGAGGGAAAGAGAGAGAGACTGGGTTTTTATGAAATTTTATGAAATTTTCAGTGTTATGCTTGTTGGATTTTTCTCTTTTTATTCAAAATTAACTTTTTCTTGGGGTAGATAGTGGAGAGTAAATGAGTAAATACATGTATGAGCAAGAATTGATCAAAAAGTTTGCTGAATGGGCAAAAAATGAACCAATATTGATAAAGATTTTGGACTTACTCCAGTCAAGAATCCATCTACCGGTATCTCTAGTTTTATTTTGATTATTTGACCTCATTAATTTAATGTTGTATATTGTTTTATCTCCTCTACAGGCAGGTGCATATGATGTGCTAAAGGTCTGCTACTATGGATGGAACCAATGTGCAGAGAGGTCTGCAGAAAGCCTTGAATGAATCTTCCTCTAAAGGCATCAGCAATGAGGCAGAGCTTGCTCCAACTGACAGTGATGCCTCATCCCGATCAGGTTCACCTGACCAATGCTGCTCTATTTGCCTTGGAAAATTCAAAGACAAATCCTTTTCTGATGGCTGCTTTCATCGGTTCTGTTTCCAGTGTATACGAGAATGGGCCAAGGTGAAGTCAACATGCCCTCTATGCAAAACTCCTTTCAAATCCATCATTCACAATGTAGTTTCAAGTGATGTCTATGACCAGTACATGCTACCACCCACTGAAAATGGATCTTTGGAATTGGATCATAATGGTGCTCGTTTTCGCTACCATACCACCTTAGCAAACAACAGAAGATCAGCATGGGAGACAAGGATGGATCAACTCTTTAGTCGTCAGGCCAGGTTGGCAGAGCGGATCCACCGTGAAAATGAGGCCCGCCAGCGCCGTCAACTGATCTACGCCGCTGGCTTGCGGGTTCATCATATCGCAGCCAATAGATTCACAAGGTTCAGGGACACTTCTCCTCAGTTTTTCCGTGAGAGCCAGGCTGTTACACATCGTCTTATCCCATGGCTTAGGAGAGACCTTGGTGTACTTTTCAATGGGAATGACCAGCATGTCAGGTTCATGACCCAGTACATTCTATCACTGCTTCCAAACGTTGACATTCAATCAGAGGAATTCCACAACCACTTGAGGCCATTCCTCTATGGACGCACTGAACACTTCATTCACGAATTCACCAGCTTTGCAAGATCACCTCATGACATGGACACCTATGACCAGATGGCCCAATATGACTTTCGTCCTGAGAATCCTCAATTCACTGCCACACTCCGACCTCAGCATCCCCTTGTAGCACAAGAGAATAGTAGTAGTGAGGAGAGCGAGAACAACCATTCCAATAACGAAGTAATTGTCATTTCAGATGATGATGACACTGAGAGCAATCTGTTTGTCCTACCTGGTGGAAGTTCACAATCTGCCTCTCTTGGTCATCACTTACCTGGGCCATCTTCTTCTACAAGTGTGACTGGTCCATCTGCAAGTTATAACCTTGCAGATACACATAACCCTGAGCCACCTGCAAGCCGAGACCTTGATCAACCTGGCCCTTCTGGTGTAACTCTGTCAGGAAGTCTGCAGATCAAGCAAGAGCATGACAGTGCCAGTGGTAGGAAAAAGTCTGACGATGGTGAGGACAGTAGTGGTAGTGTGGAGATTGTTGGTTATCAAAAACCATTCCATCTGCGCACTCCTATTGCTTTCATAACTATATCTGATGACTTATCAGATGATCAACAGGAAAAAGGAACAAAAGGAAAGCTAAGTAGAAACAAGGAAAAGTCTGCACCCAAAAGAAACCACATAGAAGAGAAAGCCGGTGGAAAGAGGAAACAGAAGACAAAACATACCAGGAGCTTGCATGCTTCAAGTAGAGCTAGTACCTGGTCAACAGACTCAGATGAAAGTTACTACAACAAATCCAGACATGATGGCTACTACAAGAGACGCAGAGATACTGTTGATGACAGAGATGGCCCTTCCACATCGCACTACGATTCTCGGTACAAATCTTCATCGAAGCGCCAGCGTTCCCGCAGTCCAAATGAGCTTTTCCGTAAAGCAAGAGAAGAGGAAAGCAAGTGGAGTCTGTACTATGAGACTAGACATGATGATCTTTCTAACTCTAGGTACCGACGATCAAGATCCAGGTCTCGATCGACACACTCAAAAAGGTACGGAGAAGACAGCAGATCACTAGACAATTCCAGAACCCATCCTAGACCTTTGCGAGATGAAAGAAGATGGCGACGAAGCAGGAGCAGGAGTAGGAGTAGATCAAGAGAGTGGTCCAGGAACAGATCAAGATATTACAGAGATGAAGACTATAGAAGAAGCAGAAGTAGGAGTAGAGGGCGTTCCATGGATTTCTTCAGTGATGACAGCAAATTCAGTTCACGATATGGCAGTCGTTATGGCAGTACTTCTAGCACCTTCAGCAGACTTTCACACCAAGACAGTCATGCTCCACATTCATCAAAGAAAGACAATTCTAGTGCCACTCATGTGGGTACATCTAAAGCTTCAAGATCACCTGTGCTTAAGCATAGGCTGGATGATGATCATTCAAGCAAAGAAGGAGATTCGCATGTGAGCAAAAGACACAAGCACAAACAAAAGCACCACAAGAAGAAAAGCTCCAAACATAAGCACAAGAGAAGTCGAGACAAGGATTCTAAAAGTAGAAAGAAAGACAAGCGAAGTCGGCACCATAGCAGTAGTAGCCATGTCAGGAAGTCTCAGGATGAGAAAGAGAAAGCAATCGTTGAAAGCATATCGGACAGTACTGTAGAAGACAAGGATAAGGCAAATGGTAGAACCTCACAGAGTAAGATAAGGACCATGCATAGCAATCATGGTGAAAATCAGAATATCACTTTACAGGATTTATTAAACATGGACGAAAGCATGATATTTGACCCATCCCCAGCAGCAGGAAATTCTGATAAAGGAAATGGATCCATGCTATGATCAAGATTATCCGATGCACATCAACTAGAGGAAATATGAACAGGGTGGTGTTTCACAAAGAATAACGTGACTTAGTTATTTACTTATGTATATTATACTGTATACAACTGGGATTAAGTGTGATTTTTAATCCCACTTAGATATTTGTCAAACACTCTCTAGGAAAATGAAATGATGTTTGTAGATAGGCTATCGTCAAGTAGAATATAATTGTTTCTTGACAGTCAGTCCTGGCAGGAACAAAGAGGGACCTTTTCTCTACTTTTTGTTAAAGGGGAATCCAACCCAAATAAAAACTTGATTTTATAAGGAAAAGAAAAATCAAACAAGTTGATCGGTGAAAGTTTGAACAATATTGGACAAACAACAAGAAAGTTATGAATTGTCAAAAGTTGTAAATATTGGTAATCACTATACCCATGGAGACTTCAAATTGGCCGCATATGGGATGTGATAGTGATGTAAGGCAAGGACTACTCGTCCATGTACTCCAATACATATTATGGCTAAAATTTCATTTTTCCCAAAAGTTTTATTTCAAATTATATTTTTCTTTCATGAGGACATAAAACAATATACTACCTGGGTTATATTTAGATTACTGCCCCAGGGGAATGGGTACTTCGGAGAAAACCACAAATCCCTGATAATAAAGTACATGGCCTATGGGAAAGTTGTCCTTGCCCCTTGTCATAATTTACTTACCCAGTTGCCAATTTGAAACCTACATAGTATTAGTGATCTCAATTTTAAAGCAGCTGTAACTTTCTTATTGCTTGTCCGATTTCTTTCAAACTTTCACCATTCTGTTTAATTTTTTTCTCCTTCCCAACAGAACATTTAATGGCCAAGGCTGGATTCCCCTTTAAGTGTGGTGTTGCTTTGATTAGCACATGAATAATGTTTTTGCTTTCTCCTACTACTACTGTACAAGACACTGTTTGTTTTTTTAATAATGAATGTATATTCACTGTGTGTATTAGATGAAGCCAAGAGAAACAAATGTCTTCCCTGTACATTAACCTGCCCCTGGTCCTGCACAGGAAACATGTAAAAAAAACTTCCCCACTAATGCTGTCCAGAGAGAATTCACATTTAAAGAGAATTCGCAAGTAATATCAACTGTGGAAACATTTTGAAAACTGATGACGAATTTCATGTGTATTGCAGTTTATACATGACATAGATTATGTGTACAGTACATGTATGCCACCATTCGTCCCTTAAAGGACAAGTCCACCCCAACAAAAACTTGATTTGAATAAAAAGAGAAAAGTTCAACAAGCATAACACTGAAAATTTCATCAAAATCGGATGTAAAATAAGAAAGTTTTGATATTTTAAAGTTTTGCTTCATTTCACAAAACAGTTATATGTACATCTCGGTCGGTATGCAAATGGGGGAAATTATGACATCACTCACTCACTATTTCTTTTGTATTTTATTATATGAAATATGAAATATTTTGATTTTCTCATGTGAAATGAAGTTTCATTCCTCCCTGAACACATGGAATTCCATTATTTTAACATTTTGTGTTTCAGGCAAGGAGGTCCTAATCATCAAATTCGTAAAAATTGAAATATTGTATAATTCAAACAATAAAAAACAAAAGAAATAGTGAGTGAGTGACATCATTGACTCTCTCATTTGGATGTAACTGGCTCGTTCATATAACTATTTTGTTAAAAATAAGCGAAACTTTGAAATGTCATAACTTTCTTATTTTACATCCGATTTTGATGAAATTTTCAGCATTGTGCTTGTCTGATTTTTCTCTATTGATTCAAATTAACATTTTTCAGAGGTGGACTTGACCTTTAAAAGTTTATTCTCTATTAATTTGTAATTTTTTTTAATTTTAAATGCATCGCAAATGAATTTGATTTTTTGATATTTTGTCCCCCATTTTCTTGGTGTAATCTAATACCTTTTTATCATACATGTACATGTACAGTTCACATATTTGAATATATTGTTTTAAACTTTGTTAATGTTGAGGCAGGTGGGGGGGGGGGGTATTGTCATTTACAAGGTAGACACCATGTCAAATATAGACTACACGGGACCTAGGAATGAATCTGCTTTTAAAAGCAAGATAAACATGAAACATATTAAAACACAAATGCTGGGCGATATCATGTATGGCATCTTGCTAAGCATTGTGTATACCTCCGTTTCTCTACCACTAAAGTGAAAATGTGTTATTTCCAATGCAGTGTTCCATACACATTACACACAAAGGCCATATAGAAGTGCAGGTCTTGAGATGGCGCTATCCAAAGTGGATGTATTGGCTTTAGTTCTTCATCCAACTGAATTGATTTCTGTTTTGTTTATTTTGTTATCCAGAACTGAAATTTCTTTATCCATGAAAGATGAAATGTAGATTGTAAATATATGATTTCGTGTATATTTTATTTGCAATGCATCATATACAAAATATGAATTTAACCCCCCCCCCCCCCCCCGGAATTAATTTTCACTGTAACAGGAAATGATTTTAATTTGTATGATATTTTGAATGAAATACCAGATAATTGGCATTTTAAAATGCCATGAAGATGTCAGAATTACTCTCTCTCTTGTCATTTTTGCAAAATTTCTATCATTTTTTCAATTTCTGTTTGTTTCAGGTAAAAAAAAAAGGACCTGTATGTATAATTGTAAAAAAAAAAAAAACAGCAATGAAAGTCAAGTCCACTCAAACAAAAAGTTGATTTGAATAAAAAGAGAAGAACCAAACTACATGTAGGATAAAATTAAATATTTCATAAACATTTGATGTAAATCAGAAAAATATGACATTTTGAAATTTCACACAAAACTGTTGATATTTTGCAAATGATAGAGTAGCAATGATGTCATTAACTATTTTTTTGTGTGATTATTGAATTACACAATATTGCAAATTTGATGAAAACAACTATTTTCATCAAATGACAATATGTTGCATCAGTTGCAATTCCACTTCTTCAGGAGGAACCAAACATTCTCTTTATGATAAGGAGAGAATCAAAATATATACAAAAGAAATAGTGAGTGATGTCATGTCATCGGTCCCTTTATTTGCATGCAGACCAGGATATATATGTTTTTGTGTAATTAAGCCAAACTTTAAATGTCATAACTTTGTTAATTGACATCCGATCTTGATGAAATGTTCATGGTTAGAGTAATGGTTAATACATGCAGTGCGTTCATCAGTATGAAAAACCATTGCAAGAAGATATTCTTCATTACAGCCTGAAGCAACTTTTTGCTGGGGATGGACTTGACCTTTGATTTTTTTTTATTATAAAAATCAATTGAGGCTTCAAGTAATAAACTTTTACAAATTTGTATGAAGAAGAACAAGAGTAGCCAATAAAAATAAAATTATTAATATTAATCAAATAAAAATTAATGAAATTATCAGTCATGAATAAGCTACATGTAAAGTTCTCAAGTTTGCGACACTCTGTGTTACATTATGGGACTTCAAGTTTCTATTATTCAGTACTCTCAAAACGGTATTCAGTCCATGCTATATTCAATTGTACATGCTCCCAAAATGTTTTTATTAGAAAAACATGTATGTGTACTATCCAAACCCTACATTGACTTACACTGAGATTATTAAGAGATTGAATAATTGAAAACAGACTCACAGTCAAGTATATTTATTTTTATATCAATATCGAAAGAGTACATCGTAGGCTATCGATTGATGCAAAATTATTTCAAAATTTCAAGTAAAACTAAAAATATCAGCAATTTAAAAAGGCATAATAAAAGAAAAATATTCATAATCATAAAAATCACCCCCAAGTCCCTTGCATGATACTGACAAATTAATATTTACAAAATGATATTTAGATTGAACTTAATGATACTACACTGTACTTAATTATAACTTTTTTATGTTACGTCCGGACTTTTTTTTTTATGGTTGTGTGAATTTCCTCTATTTATTCAAGTCATAGACTCTTATTGATTGGATTTGATTGTTGGAGTGTGAAATACATGTATGTAGATGAGATGGAAATTATTTTCTTGAATGTTAACTGCCCATATTGGCTAATGATACATTGATTTTCCAGATAGGTCAAAGGTCAAAATGATCTTGAGAAACGTCCAGGGTCAAAAGAATCCAAACTGAGCAAAGATATAAAAAAAATGTTTTGTAATTTATTGGAATTTTACTTCATTTGAAAATACACAAAATTATGAAATGTGTACATGTAAAATAGTAGATGTATCTTTATAGGTAAGGCCTATGTTAAAGGTAAAAATTATCATTGTGTTTGTCAAAGGAACTTTGTGTCTTGTAATGAATAGAAATAGTGTATACAAATTGTAGATTTTGGTATTTACTGCTAGGTCGGTCATTGAGAGAATTTTTAGTAGATATTAGCAATACCATGTAATGGACATGATACAAACATTTCCAAAGAAAAACACTTTAAAATTTTACAGTATTCAAACAATTCTTGTTGAGTTATACAACATTCAGTTGAACACAGATTTATTTTACAAAAAAAGGACAAGTCTAGAAAGAGAAAAGTCCAACAAGCATAACGTATATAATGTAAAATAAAAAAGTTATGACTTTTTTAAAAGTTTTGCTTACTAAACTTCTCAAAACAGTTATAAATGCACATTCTGGTCAGTATGTAAATGGGGGACTGATGACATCACCCACTCACTCTTACTTTTATATTTCATTTTGTGAAATATGAAATTTTCTCATTTTCATGTGAAACAAGTTTATTCCTCCCTGAACATGTGGGATTACATTGTTTTAACTTTTAACATTTTACGGTTCATTCAAGTTGGTCATTATTATCAAATCTGTTAAAATTGAAATATTGTATAATTCAAACAAACAAAAAATAGTGAGGGGGGGGGGGGACATCATTGATTTTATCATTTGTATATCACTGAGTTGTGCATATAACTATTTTGAGAAAAATAAGTGAAAATTCAAAATGTCATAATTTCTTTGTTTTACATCCGATTTTGATATTTTTGGCATTATGCTTATTTGATTTTTCTCTAGTGATTCAAATCAGCATTTTTCTGGGGTGTACTTGACCTCTAACAGTAGCAGAAGAAATACTGCTGCCTTGCATAATGGATGTAACATTCTGAATGCTATTTCCACAAGCTACATAATTCCCATGACTGTCAATGTATTTGCACTGACAGAATGACTTGAAGATGTATTAAAAATCAACTTTCATTGCTTGATGCTACATGTATGTATGAGTGCATATGAATCATTTAATTGATTCAAGGAAGTGTGTCTTTGTATAAACTGAAGAAAAAAAGGAAGAAAATTAAAGATTGTATAAAGAAAGCTGATGCAAATCTTGTACATGGACTAAATAACCTTAGTGTGGATTATACAGTAGTTTAAATACCTCCAAAATTTTGCCCAGGGGTGTTTTCTCATCTTTCGTATGTCCCAAGATGAGGTTGAGGGAGATACTTGGAGCACTGATGAGAAAATACTGAAGGCAAATACCGGTAGTTAAAGTACCAGTGTGAGATGTATATAGTATTGGTGTGAGATGTGTATATAAAGAGGGAAACAGAAAAGAGATTTGTTATTTAGAAGGAAGAGAAAAAGATAAATAAAAATGGGTTCAACAGAGTAATTAATGGCGCAGTCACATTTCCCCTATGGCGAGATGAAAACGGCAGTTTTTACACTTTTTATACCAGCTACATATATAGGTGGTTTGAATAAAACGGCTGTTTTTGACTCACCTTACGGCTGCTGTAGGGGAAATGTGACTGCAGCAAAAGGGGGAGGAGGTAAGTCAAATACAGTAAGAGATAAGAAACAGATGACACTTGGTAATGGAAATGAGAGAGAAAGGGATGGGTTAGAAAAAATGGTTGGGGTATTTAAAGGGGAAGTTGACTCTGAAGAAAAGTTTGTTATAAATAGATAAAATAAAAAATATTTGTGTAGGTTTAAGAAAAATCCTTCAGAGATTAAGAAAGTTATTAGAATTTTGAATTTTTGACACTGTAAACGAGTAGCTGCCCCATGTGTCGTAAAATAAAATACATAAATTTCAATTTTTTGATGGTTCATGATTAATACTTGTTTTCTTTTTAGGAACGAGTGTGAAATTGTTTGTTGACATACTGAAGGTACAGTAAAAACCATTTTCAATTTTCTGAGAAAATAATATTTCATTATTTACCATACGATATGTAGGGAAGCTGCTCGCATGTGACGTCACAAATAAAATAATTAAATTCTAATAACTTCTTTTAAACTTTGATGGATTTTCCTCAAGCCTTCACCAATATTTTTTTTTTCTGTTATTTTTACAATAATTTTTTTGTCAGTGAACTTCCCCTTTAATAGAGGAAGATAGATTGAGAAAGTCTGGGGTAATATGATAGCAGTGAGAGATAGTTTTAGAAACAGTGAAGAACTAGGTGGTACAAGGGAATGAGAGTAGCTAAGGAGGGTAGACTAATAAAGAGAGATCTTCTTCCAAGGAAGATGGGGAGGCCAGGATGCACTAGACCCCAAGAGCCCCGACTTTCATTTATCCAAATCATTCTCTATTCCTTCTGATCAGTACCTCTCTCTCTGTCTTTTCATATCATTCCTAGTATCTCCCCCCCCCCCTCTCTCTCTTTTAAAAAAATCTCACTTGTATTCCATGTTCCTCTATATCTTGATCGGGTCGTGTGGTCCTCTGGTTAGAGCATTGGACTCATAATCGCAAGGTTGTGAGTTCGAATCCCCACTCTGCAATTGTCTCCACTTTGAAAAAAAAGGCCCGAGAGTAATATCTGTCGTCCATAAGGTCGGCCATTATGACTGATTAGCCTAGATGTAAAATGTTTCCTTGGTAATTGGTTATATACCAGCTTGGCATTTACCAGCAAAATGCTGTCCTGCCGAGTTCCTACGGGAGTTACCATAAACAGAAACAGATATCTCTCTCCCTTTCTCACTGTTTCCCTCTCTAAATCTGTCTTTCTCTATCATTAGTACTTCTCTCTCCCCCTCTTTCATTCTTCATCTCCCAACTCTATTCTTCAAAAAGCACATTAAAGCCAGGGGAGGGAGTCTTTAAAGTTCTAAGGGGTCAGTTATTTTATCATAAACGAAAAAGCCAATTCGTATCTTGGCCCTTTTTATGAGCAATTTTTTTCCAGAAAGAATGGATGTTGATCACTTTTGTGAATTCTCCAATAATTTCTAGGAGTACCTGGCAGGATTAATTCCTTGAATGCATGAGCGCTGAAAGGCAGCTCGAGCTAAAGCCAGGGTAATACTAATAATAATAACGCACCTCGGAATAGAATTTTTTAGATAGATGGTGCAATATAGTATTACTATTAATAACTTCTATCACATATCCTTGCTCTTTTAACATTTTCATACCGATCATTTCTAATTCCTTTTCCCATTTTACATTCTTTCCAACAATAAACACTTCTTAACCATGGCCTCTCTCTGCGTACTGTGAGTTTTCAACCACCATCCTTTAATCATACTCCCATTGCTTAAAATAAGCAACAACAAATAAAAAGAGAACAGAATAACTCTATTTTTCATTAGAAATATTTACATTCCAGCAAAACACAGAAGGCTGTTCCAGACAGACTTCTTTTAATTACAAGAGAAAAAGTAAAATACATGTCAACCTGCCATAAGTCAGATATTCACCAAAGTGAAAGCAATATTTGTAGACCAGAATATGCAATATATGTGTATATCACTTGTAAATCAAATAGATTTCAGTAGTCCCAATGATTTGACATAGGCAAAGTTACCTGTATATTATATGGCTCTATTTTACATAACAAAATTGACTAAATACTGAAGACCATTGCGAGATTTAGAATGTTATTGCAGTACTAACCTCAAACTTCCATTACTCCACTCATAGCTCAATTAATCTGTTAGCTTTTGACCCAAAAACAACAACTCAACTAAAAAAAAAAAAAATTGTGTGCAGTCCCACATATTGAACTGAAATCAATTGAATTGATGCTGAGTTCAGTGCATGTAACTCAAATTAGTGTTGATTTCTGATATTTGCGTGATCCAAAATTTTACATCATACACCAGTTTTAAAGTGCATTATCATAATCAACATTTCCAAATCACATTGAAACACTTTTTGCACAATTCAATCTCTCCATGTTCATCTCTATTGGTAGATTTCAAAACCATCATAAAAATCCCAATTCATAATTTTTTGTTTTAAGTTTGGATGTTGATAGCACAACATGATTGACCACAGATTCATCGACCATGGATGCTCTTTGACCTTGATCATGAGACCAGAAACTCTGATGTCAAATAATCAGGGAGACTTGATTACCCTTTTATCCAAGGTTCATGAAAAAGGTCCCTACACTTTTAAAGCCATAGCTACTGCTATGCAGGCAAGACAAAAAATTAAGTGTTTGATTCCATATTAAATAGATCACATTTGACTATATACATGAAGGAGCATGTAAAGAAATTGTTAATATTTCTCCTTTATGCACAAAAAATATTGGGATGAGATCTGGGCCTCGTCTTACAAAGAGATGCGATTGATCAGATCAACCTCAATTCTATGGAAATCCATCAGTGTCATAACTTTTTCTAAAGGAAAATTGAACAATTTCCTTTGTAAACAAAGAGAGGCATACTGAATTCTCAAGAAAATGATGAATGCATGCATATATATGCATCATACATTTCGAACAAACATGCATTTCAGATGTTTATGTTGCTGGCTTTCCAAGTTGTGGTTGAGTGGATCAATTGCAACTCTTTGTGAGACAGGACCCTGAAGTATTTTCATTTTCAATTATTCCATCATATAAGTCATGTGACTATTAAATCTAAATGCAGTCAGAATATTCTTAAGTGAATAATATTATATCTGGGATGTATCTTATGTGGGATAATGACCCAAACTTAACTTTGCTTTGGATCTTTAAAGAGTACTTACATAAGAATATCATCAGAGTAAACATGATGTTATAAAATCTTGATATAAATATATAAAAAGTCTCTATGTACAAATCACTGTATAATATGTCACGTCAGAATATCTTGTGGAACATAGTAAGTCTCATTGTCCACTCCCATCTTGATCAGCTTTGGGGCGTAGAAATCCATCTCATATTCTGAGCGATCAGCTGGACCAACTACCTGAAGTGTTTAATGAGAATAATAATATAGGTGTATTATGTCAAGCATCACAATTGGTCAAACGTGTCGCATGACATATTTTTTGCACATTAAACTGCCGAGCGAAAAAGTGTACAACAAATATTGACATTTAATCGCACATTCCAGCAAACCAGCGATATTGTGAAAGAAAAGATGAGCAATGAATAAATACCGTAAAACCTTTTAAAGATTTGTGTCTCTGTGTCCCTATTTTATAAAACAGATAATGCACTTGTCATTTTTAACAACACAAAATCAATTTCTTGATATTGGAAAAATTAATTCTATATTTCAAGAATTTATAATACTTGATATGAAGAATTGAATTGTTGGTTGAATACTAATATTGCTTAATACATACAATGGCATGTGCTGTCTAAAACTTATGTAGGAGTGACAACCCCTTTACACTTTAATAATCTAAGGTCTGTTTTGTTTTGTCGATTATTGTACAGGGCCCCATCCTCGCAAGCTATGCTTTTCTTGGGGTCCTTCCGATTTCTATTCATGAATTTTGTAATCATGTATTTATTTGATTGAGTTTTTAATGGAAAATAAATGAACTGAAACTGAAACTTTAATGGTAGAGATAACATATAGTACCTGCGTTGCAATGAGTATGACATCTACAAAATGGCCGACAAACAGAAGACCCATGGTGCAGAATTTGAGCAGCCCCAGAGCAGGGTAGCCCAGATACATTCTATCAACACCAAACATTCCTAAGAAGATGGAGAGAAGGAGAGTTGTCCGGTAGGAGTAGCCCTTCCTGGATATAGAAAATATAAAAAATATCAAAGTCAATATGAAAATGCAATACAGTCATTAAATTCTACATACGTCAACCTTCCAAATGTTGAATATTCACCAAAGTACACGCAATTTGTCAGACTCGAGTCTTGTTTCATAAAGATTTGCAATTAAGGTAACTCAGTATAATAGCATCCATTATGGCAGAACCAACATGGTAATTAAGAAACACAGGTGGATTGACGACCATACGACAATACCCCTGGGAACCCACGATGTCTTCTGGCTTCTCATAGTCAAACAGTTAGTATTGAACAGACTACTACCTTTATACAGGTCTTGATGGTTGAGAAAAAAAAATTAACTTTCATTTGTGACAATCTAGATACCATACCATTCTCGCATGAGATCAAGAATTACAGTGGAAGCAAGAGGAAAAGGATCAGGTCCCTGTTGCACCATGACAATTCACAATATCAAATGCAAATCCAAAATGCCAACATCTGATCAAGTTGTGTTTGATACTTGAGATTCAATTATCTAAAGCCTCATAAGAAGGTAGTATCCCTAGTTAAGTCTTATTCATCATTAGTTAATTCCTCACCAAATATACTCTAATTCCTGCTAATATGCTAAATGCAATTCTTTTATTTCCAGTAGGACTCATACCAGTACCTACAAACACTAATGGGGCATAAAAAAATGTAATGATCCATTGCATATCCCTTTGGGGTCCCCTAATCACTCATATGTCTTGCATTTGATAGCTGATTTGCTTCTTGCAAAAAGGAGTCAAAATTGATCTATCATTGTCAAATTTCATTAGAAATTTGCAATGCACTGTGAGACAATGTAATATAAGATAGAGAACTAAAAAACAAGCAAATCTTACGTATTTCTACAAGGAACTTGTTTATGGAATCCAGGAGTTGTGCCATTATAGGTTGTACCATCACATGTTATACCAGGAGCTGGATAACAGTCAACTACATGAACAAAATCAAGAACAGATATGAAGAAGTGAAAAAGCATTCTACAACTGCTACTAGCTACATATTTCTATTTTGAATCATTAGAACACATTCAGGATTTGTCCTTATTTTTTGTTTCATTTTTTTGGTCTGCCTAAGAAATTCATCAAAATGTACAACCCTGTCTTTGGTACATTCCTGATTGGTCTACAACCACTCTGCCTACTTTCTCACATGGTCTTATTATACTTTGTCTAAATCCAGTTCATCTACTAACCATTTGTTCTAATTTGCCATTTAGCACATTTTACCATTTGTCTAATAATAATTATATTATATTGGATGGCTCAGAATGGAATACCAGAAATATTCCAAGAGTATGGGCAAATATTCCGTGAATCGAAGATGAGTGGAATATTGGCCCTAATGAGTGGATTATTTCTGGTATTACATGAAAGAAAGCCATCCAAATAATCATTATCATCTATTCCATCTCTGGCAATCGAAAAGAGGTAGAAATTGGATTAAACAAGTCATATCACTTATCACATAATGGCATCATCACTTCTTAAGATCAAATTTGGTCATTGACATGCGACTTGCATGTAGTTCATTATGACGTCATCGAGCATAGTTGTGCTCTATGCTGCGCACCGCATTGCTTTCATTGTTGTACGCATTGTTTATTTCGCGCATGCGCACTATACTGTTGAATATGATCTCATATTCAATAGAAAATTTTGTACAGGAGCCTATGGGATGTTCTTTGGATTTCGGCCATTCTAGGGATATGCTCTGATACTGCACAGGCAATTTATGCAGATCAAAGTACGCATTTTTAATGTATGGCTAAACGCTCTATATAGATGATAATAAGTTATATTTATATAGCGCTTAATATTACTTTGTTTCTAAGTGCTTTACATTGCAATTATTATCCTAGTCATCGGATCTAGACAAGCCTGAACACAATATATGCACTTTCTCCACTCCCTGGGGAGCATTCCATCAAGATTTCCAAAACTTGATTGCCTAGAGGCATACTAATGTCTAATTATTAAGCTAGACAAATTTGATCTCATAACCACTACGTGTAACACAACTCAGTCTATAGATCTATGTAATACGTTTAGATTGATCACTGAACTGCTTATAAATCCACATTTTCATACAACAAAGTAAAAAATAATGTACAAAATGGAAATTAGACCCACTGGGCATCAGATTAAAATGAGAATAAGTTTGTAGATCCAACATAAATTAGACCAAATTAATAGTAGAAGAAATTGGTTTAACCCATGTTGTATTAGAGTATAGACCAACTGCTTGTAGAACAAGTAAATATTATCTGCCTTCAGGAGCTATTAAGCTTTATACAGACAGTCATCTCTCTTTTCTAGCTTTGACTACAAGAAAGATTGAAACCATGAGAAATTCACCTACCATTAACACTGCCATCTGTACATCCACTTGCTGCCTGAGTTGCATGATCTATTTCAGGGTCACTGCACTGATATCTTATCAAATTCATGGGTCAAGGGTCAAACAAGAAACTAAAATATATTATCACCTTGATTGAATTATCATTTTAAATAATGTCATCCATGTTATTGATTTATATATCATCATCATATCATCATCTCCATTGTCATTATCATCATCATCATTATCATCACCACCACCATCATCTTCATCATCATCATCATCTGACATCACCATCATATTATCATCAACATCATATCATCCCGGGGGCGGGGGCACTCAAATTACATTTTGATGGGGGTGTGCCTCACGAAACCCTGAAATGGGGGTCTAAGGAACTGACCACAAGGGTAAAATACAGGGTCTTGGGAACTAAATATAATACCGGGTGGTGTGAAAAACAGGGTCTACGGAACGCATGTGCATGTATATGTGGGCGCTAGCGGTGCATGGAGCTGCTAGCGGAGAGAGTTGTGAAGCTGTGCATGCAGCTCTCGCATGCGGTGCTCCCGCTGGACATTTTTGGCAGGGCTAGGTAACCGAGATGTTTTGTAACGGGGGTCTTACGAGCCAGGCTAGGCTTCTGAATGGAACTTTTGTCATTCAGAGTATCTAGAGAACTGAAAATTAGGTCTGAAAAAGGGGGTCATCAAAGTGGCACGTACCACCAATATATGTGAGTGCCCCCCCCCCTCCCCCGGGCATATCATCATCATCATTATCATCATCTTCATCACCACCATCATCTTCATCATCATCATCATATATTCATTATCATATCATCACCATATCATCATCATATCACCATCATCAACAATTATCATTATATCATCATTAGGCCTGGGAGTAAACATCGATTGATTGAATGGTTTGAATGGCTTGCCGAAGATCGCTAATCGATTAGAAAAATGTCAACATTCCAACACGCGCCATCACCTAATTATAGATGTCGCTAGTCTCCCAAAATAGACCCAGTTATAGGTTCAAATGATAAAAATTGTTATTTTGAGAGGTACTTCAAAAGAAAAATATTTTGCAAAATATGTTTAACATTGTGGGCAGTGCCACAGGTGGGGGTTGGGGCATGGTGTGGGCAATTGATGAAATTTTTCAATAAGTAAAAGGTACCACATGCGTGTCTGTCTCAAAGAATACTTCATGAATGAGTTGTTTACAGAGACGTAACTTGGACCTAAGACTGTAGGCTGATTCATTCATATGCAGGGGTGTTGCACTTGGAGGGATGCATAATACAAGCATTGATTTAGGAAAGATTTTTCATTGGAACAATAAAGTGAAAGTTTTAATCTCATTTCATATAGTTTCTTTTGAAATAGAAAGTTCTCAAAGAGAAGGGGCTTACTTTCATTTATAAGGAACATATAATACTCCAACCTAGATGTTATTGAAACCCTTTTGGGAGATCTTCAAATTTTGGTTTACTATTTGTTTAAAAGATGATCTTCCCAACGAACAATCAAATGATTCGATTGTTTTTCAGAAAATAATAGAAATTGACATTCGTCCCAGGCCTAATCATCATCATATCATCATTCTCATCATCATCATTATCATTATCATCATGATCATATCATCATCTTCTTCTTCTTCATCATCATCACTATTAACAACCAAAAGCATCTCTTTTCTGCTGACCATATAAAGGATACTGTCCAAGTAATAGCTCAGAGCAAGTGAGACCAATATCTTCCAGACAGACCATGTCAAGAAGTAGACCAATGACAATACTCAGGCATATCCATAACTTCCGTTCACTCAGTCGCCTCAGCAGACACAGTAAGAAAGCCATCAGGCCCAACTTCTCAACAGGAGGTCTCCAACGCAAGATCTTCAGTTCTAGGAGGTCTTCAGATTCAATTGCACTGTTGGGGGGTTTCCTGTCTGTTGGGGGAGAAAATTGCAGATTGACAGGGTGGTTACAAAAGTGTTAAATCTGAATAACAAGTGGAACGCCTCTGGCAGTCTCGCCTGCATTACGCGATTTAATATAGCAGCAGTGCTGACTTTGAAAACTACTATAAACTAGAATTTTAATTCGTCATGAGGACGAATTAGGTGATCTGTCTCTGATTTCATGATCAGGAAGACAATCAGCATGTTTATTGACATCAATATGATCATCATGATGAAAATTGAACTTCTCTTACGAAAAGAACGTGTTGAATACTCTTGAAAAGAAAGAAATGAGAAACTTTGGAAAATAGGTGTAAATGATACACATGGTACATGTACATGTTATATTAAAAGGATTTTTTAAACTATTTTATTGTGCAATGTTTTAACTTATATACCTTGTAATGGTCATGAAGGACCATTTGTGAAATGTTGAAAAGAAAAAAAAAAAGAAAAAAAAAAAAGTTCACCCCGAGGTTCCAACCCTCGACCTTAGGATTGTAAGGTTGATGCCTTATCAACTGAGCTACACTATTTCCCATAGACTTTTACACATAAGCACTTTTTCCCATAGACTTTACACATAGCAAATTGAGAGGATCTCAAATCCAATTTTGCAAGTGAAATACGGGCATGATCTCGGCATCTGATTCGAAAATGGAGACCACACTAGCGATAGCTTACAATCTCAGCTACAACATACTCCAAGCTCAGAGAAAACCGACAAAAAAAAATGGAGATATGGCTCGCGAAATAGAAGAATGTAAAATCCAGTTTTGAGAAAAAGTCATTTCCCATAGAGATGGCACACAAAATGAGCGAAAATGACATGCCTCTATAACTTGCCATTTTTCAGGATGATCCATTCCTTTAAAAGAAAATATAGCCATCAAATTAAAAAGAGTATGTCCTCAGCTACAATATATTGAAAAGTGAGCGAAAATTGGTCAATATTTGAGGAGTTAGTGTCAAATTTGCATAACTATGATGACGTCATAGGTAGCAAAATGGGAATTTTGAGTTCCGACGCCATTATGATGACGTCATGATAAAATTAAGGGTCAAATGTGACATGAAATCATATCTCCCATCTATACACTATTGGAATATGAAAAAAAAATCGGGGGTCAACGGTTTACCTGAAGAGCTATAATGAGTTTTGTATAGGCATGTTTTTGCACATATATTGTCTATGGTTAGTGCGCGCGCGCGTGCGTGCTGTAAACTTTGATGGAGGCTAATTCCGTTATTACTTGTCGTAGAAGGTTAATCAAGGTATCAAATTATTCAGAATTATATTATCAATGCATTAATATTAAAAAAAATGATGATCCTATGTTGTATAGTGCCGTTCACGTACGTGCAGTCGCCGCTGGCTAACGTCAGCTTAATGGACGACGCCATATTGCCAGATTCAGGCAGATTTGGCCCGCGCCCTCTCCGGCTAACGCTCGGCTAAAGCTCGAACGCCATTCACCCATACACTAATTCCCCTTGATTACCGTTGTTAAAAACCTCTGTCATATCTTTTCCAGCATTTTTATGAATTAGCGATTGATGTTTTTCCGTTTATCAGATATCCTTCATTATACACATATTTTTTTCATATTTATAACATTTTTATTTTAATCACAATTTTAGTCCAAACGCGGGTCAGTTTTTGTTAACCCACGTTGTTTGTGCATGCCCACGTATAGCCTTACGCGTATTGAAAGGAATGATGTTGGGTCGAAAAACAGAATTGTTATTGCTTGTTCCTTGTTTGTTGGGGATGAAACTATGATGGCGACCAGTCACGTTTGACTGTACCGCCAAATAGTTAAGATTAATTAATTAAGGTCAAGGTGAGATAAGAGAAATGAGCAAGGGGCATTGTGGTGGGGGAGGGGGAGAGGGAGAGAGGGGGGGGGGGGGGTTATGAGGGCCGAGTGGGGATACAGTTTCATCATGCAGTACAGGGCGTCGATGAACACTTTTATTTTTTTCTCCAAAATATGGAAAGTGACAGAATAATCAGAAAAAGGTTGATTGGTTCTGATTTTGAAAAAAAAACAGAATTTATCAAGATTGCTGTTATTCTTCATGGTTGTAGAATTTAATTTAGTTTCTCTGATAAGTATAATTCTTTCAAACAACTCAAATTTTGATTAATCGTATTTCATTTATTTCACTCTTTTCTTTCGCCTCGTTTTTTTTTCTTCCAAAAAACCAGGGAGCTGAAAAATATGAGAGCTAGAACCTAAAGATATGGGGTAGCTATGACGTTGGAGGGGGCGCAGCCTCATGCACTTGCAGATCCAAATCAATTTTCACAGGGGACACTTAGAGTAGCCCCTATTTCTTTAATATTATTTTTACAAGCAAATAGAAGTCAATGAAGACATCAGGCCACCGACAGCTGCCTCGTCAAAGGGGGGGGGGGGGCGGTCGATTATTTTGAGTATTTTTTTTTCATTTTGTCCTCAATAAGGGGGGGGGGGTTCAATTAATTCTATATACACTTCTATTGTCTTTATATATGGGGGGGGGGTCTGCTACTGAGCATGTTTTTAAAAGGGCTTAATAAGGGGCTTAATACAACAGAAATTGTACGATTTAATACAATAAAATGTATCATCGAGGTTAATACTAAATTAATACATAATTAATAATTGTTTTAATTGAAAATGAAAATAATAAAGGCACCCATAGATCTTAACATCTCATAAATACAGGCCTAAACCTGTATTGGAAGTTGAACAGGCATAAAGTATAAATGTTTAGCCATATAGCTGATGCTTTGATCCCGCAACCAAATAATGTTATCATAAACTAGTAGATGTTATATCAGTCATGTCAGTGGCGTAACAAGTGAAAATAATTGAGGGTACTACGATATGGCGTATCAGGCAAAATTTATAAAATATATAGTTGCAAGCAAGTGACATAAGCATAATTTTGACTTTTGGTTACAAAAATCCAATTGAACAATTTCGATCGCAAGATTCTCTTACCTTTTCCTTTTTTTTCTTGTTCGTGAATTGGGGGCATGCAAGACCCCACCCCCCCCCCCCATACAGCACCACTCTTTGTTGTCACTGTCTAAAATTTGATTTAAACTTTGAGAATTTGAATTTCTTATCTAAGTAATCCAAAGGGATAAGACAAAAATATTTGCAGATTACTTATTTCAAAGTATTTTTATACCTATAACTCCCCAACTCTGCTCTAGCTGCACTGCACGTTGCCTAACGGCCTTCCACCAAAGGGCCAGGCCGACTCGCCCCGTGAGCAAGTGACCGCGTTCGCGTAAGTTCACCCGAAGCCATGACTAAATTCTGACCATAAACATCACCTAACTAATCACTCTCTGACAATATTTCAAAGTATCTTTTATTACAGTCGATCCTTTGGGCCATTAAACGATAATATTTCCAATGTTATCATGACAAACAATTTTAATGAGATAGTGGCATTGTAGAAAAAACAAA